>NC_142339.1:46391369-46691369 GCF_054954075.1 Amborella trichopoda
ATCAAAGATATGGGCTATACTACACCTAACCCTTTTATTTGAACTCAAAGCATTTTGGGTCAACCTGATCACTGCGATAATGAAGTGAATACAATTTGATCAAGCGACGTAATGCTTTCTTTTCGACTCAAACCAAACAAACCTTTAGCCTCAGACTCTTCTACCCTCAACGCATCTCATTCGTCTGTTGATATTTTTGGGCAAAGAATTATACCTTTAGTCTTCTTCCCCTGTGAAAGGCCTAATAAATGTGCACGCACACGTATGTACAATCCTGTGAAAGGGACATCTCGACAGTCAAAATTACATTTCCATTTCCTCCCCCCACTCCCAATTTCATATCACCACCTACTAGAGTGACATAATACCACAAAGGCGTTCAAGATGGTTCATCTACCTCTTCTTCTTCTATACCTGTATTATCCCCTCCAAAATATTGAATGACTTAATCATGTTCCATAATATTACAAAATGGGATACACTGCACAACAAGAGAATATTACTTTATTAATCTCATCTCTCAATTGTCAATACATCTTCCTTGCTCACGTCTGAATATTATCTCACTAAGCTGCTCTCTCTATCTTTCTATCTCTCTATCTCTCCCACACATCATTCCACTCTCTTTATATGCCTTTTCTTCTCTCCCTAAACTTAGTAGAAGATAGACTTGTATAAAAAGGTCAAGAACGTTCATAATTGCTTGCGCGCAACAAATCGTTAATAATTTTTTGTGCACAAAGTAAATGATATAAGTGAATAAAAGTGATGATAGTATATTTAATGTCAAAATGTTAGCCAAAGTAAAGAAACCCCCATATATAAGAGACAAGATAAGGAGAGATATAAATTGCACATGACAAAAGTGCAATCAATAACAAAGTAAAAGATATACAAAAAGATATATTTATATATAGAGAGAGAGAGAGAGAGAGAATGTACAGATGCATTAAAGATAAAGAGTAGAAGTGTTCGCCCCATGGGCACATAAGAAACAAGTATAACAACGACACCCTCCACCAACGACCACAATCATGAAAGCTCCAAGCGCCTCGATCCAAAGCCGCACGGACTGGCCAATCCCTCCCCGCCTGCCACCCTCCACCAAGGATCTCAAAAAACTAGATGAGCACCGCCAAGATACTTAATAAAACCGATTATGGTATGCCCAAAGGCTACCATATGCCACTCAAAGAAGAAAGAGGCATAAAAAAGAAATAGGGACGAGGCTGCCAGCATCTAAATGGGCTTGAGATCCTCCAAATTGAAATCAAGAGGTGGGAGAGGTTCATTTTGGTATGTTGCGAGCAGGGTACTTAGTTGGATGTTTGCATCCACTACCAGTTCATACTCTCGTGAGCTTGCATGGCATTCCGAACGTCCAGTAGCCCTCTCTCTGCTCTCCCAAAAATAGAACGTGAGGCATCTAGGGCGACTAACAATTTGGCCTGGCATTGTCGGAGGCCCTCGTTCTCTCTAAGAGTATCAGATAACATATCAGCAAAAGTAGGGAGGAGGTCAATAAAATATAGGGAGTCACGGGTTGCAGATTTCTCTACATCCTTTTTAGTGCGTGAGGCCTCACCCTGGATTTGCCATGCACAATTACCATCGCCTGGAATACCATAGCATGGGGAGGACCGTAACTGCGAACTGTATATTGGTGGAGGGTTTCACCACCTAGCATTAAAATCTCTTGAGGCCTATTTTTGAAAGATATAGGCGGGAAGTCTAAATTAGGTGCATTGTAAAATATTTCATGTTTAGGGGGGGGATGCCATGATGTTTGGGAGTTGGAGGTGGAGGGAGGGTTTCCATATATTCAGCCATATCGGGTTCATATGCTTCAAGATTATGGAGCGGTGCATTGGAAACTTTAGAAGAAGCATCACTCATTTCCCTATCCATTTTGTACCTACAAAATAACTAATTCTAATGATGGGTTGGAACTTCTAATATATAACATAAATATAGAAAAGAAGCACCATGATTCATTTGCCAATTATAAAAAATAGCAGGAAGTAGCAATTAAGTATTGATATTAAAAAAAGATGCAATACAATCAATACGTAAAGAAAATATAAAACAAATGAAATTATAGCATCATGAATAATTTGGCAAACATACAGCAGAGTTACTTACTACAAAACACTAATAATGGAGCTTCTAATATATAGAAAAAATATAGAAAAGAAGCACCATGTAGCAATTTTCATGTTTTCGAAATACCAAGATATAAGTGGAATCAGCAAATAAATTTTTACAATTGTAATGAAACACACCACCTTTGCCATTAAATATACCACAATTCCAATGAAAAGTGTTACATTTATGCAAAAAAATCATAGATCTAAGGAAAGGAAATTAAGAACATTAATAAAACTAAATACCAAAGGTAGCAAAGAGAATAAGAGAGTGGATAATGTACGGTACAGGCCTCAAATTGCATAGAGTAGGAGAGAGCAATGAGTACCCATTTATTGTCTCACATAAATCTAGGCTGACAATTACGTGTTTGTAAACTGAAGAGCTCATCATAAAACAAACACTAAAGAAATAACCCAACAACAATAACTAGTGCAGGACTATGGCCAATGACCATAGACCAAACAAGTACCTGTATACCGAGGACGAAGCTCCTCAAGGCCATCTTCAACAGCTTCAAAGTCACGAACAATAAGCTGGATAGTATCTTCAATTTTCGTAAGCTTGGCATTTACAATTTCAAGACTGAAGCAGACTAGGTCAAGAGGAACCTGAAGGGGCTCATAATCAAACCAAACGTGCAATATATCTTTCATAAGATGATGAAACCTCAAAGAGAAGACCTCCGTCTTCGAAAAAACTTCCTCAGCCTTGGAAATGAAAGGCATTTCCCCACAGGGAGGTGGGACGAGGATAATAGGGATAGAGGTTGTGCCATAAGAGTTTGAAGCCATCTTCTATGTCCTTTGAGAGAAGTGTTATAAGTCAAGCCATATGTCGGAACTCCGAATATATATGGTACTCTTCAATTTTTATTTTTAACCCGACACTTTAATTAATGAATTTGTGAATGTTGCAAAAAAAAACATACAGAGTTCCAATGTAACAATTGCTAGATTGGGAGGGAGGAGTCCAAATCCAAACTCCAAAGGATGCGATGCATGCAATTTTGACTTGGAAATGAGTGAAGTCTAGAATTATCTGTAATAATCTTGTAATCTCCTCCAAGCATAAAAGTGAATAATATTGTATTTTTGTCCTAACATATAGGTCGTATGATATGAGAGGGAAAACCTCAGTAGAATGGTGTAGAAAGAGTCTAGGATTCTAGAAAGCTCTCAAGTAGTTTCTAACTTTATATATACATGTACTATGTTTTAGCACAACTACAAGTAGAGTAATGAAATTGAGTTCATGTGGTCTTTTTGTGGGAATAGTACAAATTCTATAAGTAAACCTTCTTCATCCTTATTATCTAACAGCTTGAGCTTCTTGGATCTATTAGAGAGAGAAAATGAAAACACTCTTTGTTTTCAAATAGAGAGAGAGTACATATGGAGTTTCTAAGCTTTAGTTTTTTAATGAAATGGATGGGGTTGGAGCTTCTTTAATTTTCCAACTCCAAACCGTACAAATATGTTACACAAGCCTTATGGATTGTAGTCCAAAAAAATTACAAAATTTGGGTACATCCAAACTGGCACTAAGGGATAAATGAACCTCATGCACAATAAACATTGAAAAACTTCATAGAATCATATAGCATTTTCTACCTAGAAGAAAAAAATTACTAAGATTGCCCCAATGACAATGCCATGTCTCGACAATGTTTTATTTTAAAATTTTGTTTTATAAACTATTTCGAGGGGTATTGAATAATTGTTTTTAATATTTTATATAGGTGCGCCCCAATAAGAAGATGGCACAAGCCAAATTTCATATTCATACAATTTATATTAAAAATAAAAATAATATACTTGGAGATGTCTGATCAAGGGTCAAACGGAGAGTGAGTTACTTTATCAAAATTGGACGGCTAGATGGTAGGGGAAGGATAGAACTTCCATGTTGTAGGGAAAGTATACAAACCTTTCCCTACAAAGAATAGACACTACGAACCAGAATACTTGATATTTCTCACAGTAACCTATGTAAAAAAAGTTACCAATTAACCATATTAGTCCCCCATCGTCTAGTGTGATTATACCATGTGTAGAATAAATTGTTTTGTGAGCAGACCTCACACATAAAACATATGCTTTGGAGTGACTTTGGAGACTATGGGCAAGCGCCCAAGGTAGTGGGGAACAATAGGGATATTGGTTAAGTCAATAGAATATATACTTTGAAGCCATCCTCTAGGGAATACTAGATAGGACTTAGTCAACCTATATGTAGGAACTTGGACTATACATGGGGCTCTTTTTCTTTGGATTATGATTCGTCACACAATATGCTGGTAAAATTAAGAGCACAACTATGCAATGGTACAGTACAAGTGTGTTCACAAGATAAAATCCCTAATGATTAATCTGACATGAGTCCAAAATTGGTTTAATTCAAGAATAGATGCATATAGAAAAAGGAATCTGTGAAATTTTACAAAGAACATGCAAAGGAATAACCTATTAAAAAATAAAAAGAAATGAAGGACTACACTGCTATTACTGTTTGACAACACACAATGAGGTATGATATTATTGAGGACACATTTGCACCTGGATATATGCTTTTAGAGGGAGATACTTATCCCACACTGACCGTGGATATCGCATTCTTAGATAATTGATAACCTCTTAGAGAAGTGACAGTAGACTTCTAACTTTCTGACATGCATAGCAAATAAAAACTCATTCTTTATCAATAGCATTTGAATGGTTACACATAAGCCATAACACACTTCATGTATCAATTATCAAACTGCAAGCGAAGTGACTAGTGCAGCAAGCGAAGTGACTAGTGGAAGGAAGGAAGAAGACAATTTCTATGCACATAAATGAAATAATAGAGCAAAAAAAATTATGCCACAACATGTAATATGTAATATGTTACATGCTAATATGTAGATGGTAATATTAATAACTGTGTTTCTTCTTCTAGATGGGTCAATGATCTGTGGGGATGACAGGTATGATTTAGAGTAATTTGACGCTTAACACACCACGAAAACCATTTTCATGAAATGCACAATCCAAGAAAAAGAAATAGTACAAAAAGTACATATGGATTCAGGTAAATGCTAAAAAAGCAGAAAAACAACTTTGCAAGGAATTGAACAACAGTAATAAGATCGAAGAATAATGTATTGTAAACTACTGAGTTTACAACTTTACTTTGCCAAAAGGAGATTAAAAAGCATTTACGCAAAGCAAAATATTGAGCAACAAGAAATAGGAATAGGGCTTGTTTTAATATCACAAGAACAAGATCGTGGAATAATGTCAATTGACTCTACTCCCGCAAGAAATTCCATAAAGTTTATAAAGATTGTTTTGCAAAAGATTAAACAATTACTTGAGGCATTGAGCTCAACAATAAAGAAACACTATAAAGTACAACTATAAAGTACAAAGTATAACCCTTAGGGCTTATACTCCACAGATGAAAATCAAAAGCTCAAGTCGCCATTAGACGAGAGGAAGAAGAAGAAGTGATTGTGAACTGGAGCAGTAATACCGTATACAAAAACCAAAAAAACAGCCATGGAAAACACCTTGCGGTTGTGGTGGTGAATGAGGGTGTGAGGGTAATTGGACTAAAATATACTTTTTCAGTTGTGTTTTAGAATTTATCTTTTTTGTGATTAGTAATTAGCCCTAACATGGTTTTTGAAGGTTGTTGCAACATATCAACATACAACCGTTGCATGAATTCATTGCCCGAACTTGAAATCTGGATTCAAGCTGGTTAGGCTCAAGATGAAAGTAGACTGCCCACATATATTTTCAACGAGTAATGATCCTGTGAGACCCTCACACACCCATGTGTGTAGGACCCCAAAGGATCACAATTAAATTTGGCATAGATCTCTAAAAAAGTCAAGTCCCACATCCATGTGATAACTTTGAGGTCCTACACAAATAGCTGTGGGAGGGTCTCATAGGATCATTACTAATTTTCAAGAGTATATATTTTAAATTTTGGATCAAATTATTGGTCCTAAGTCCAAACATGGATTTTGATGATTATTGCATTATATTACTATAGGTATGGGGCATTTATATAAGAATATGATCTAATGCAACGATTGCATCATAGATATGGTCAAAATGATTCCCCTCAAAAAACGTATGTAGACCCATTCATTTGGTGAATTTCAATTAAGTGATTGTTTGAAATTTATTTGAGCCCGAAACAACCTGATTCGACCGATTCATTGAACCAGATTACCAATCCACTGATCCGACTCAGTTTTCGGGATGACCGATCCAAGTCACCTATCCGTTTTAAAAACCTTGCTCGTACTCGTCGATAATAAATGAGGATGATACAAAATAGGCAAAATATCTCCATAAACGTCATTTTCAACTTTCATTTCTTCCTAAACCCAAAATTTCTAAACCTATCTTCTAATCTCCCAAATAACTTTATCTATTTTTATTCCAACTTTTGACCCAAACAAATTTAAAAAGATATCTTTTTTCTAACTCTCTCTCTCTTCACGTGTTCTTCCTCTCTCTTTCTGCAACCCATTTCTTTCCAGCTCAACAGTGGTGTAAGCTGGGATATTGTATAGAAGATGGACCACCTCATGTCGTCAATCTTCATGATGGAGCTCTACTACATCATCGCCATCTTATCCGCTATTGTAGTACCAGAGGCATCTGTGGCTTCTCCGTCACCTTCTTCTGGTTCATCTAAAGACGCTTTGCAACTCCTCTCCTTCAAAGGTATGGATCACCAGGAGATCGTTGATTTGTTGATTTGCAACTCCTCTCCTTCAAAGCCTAATGAAACATCCATGAAAGCTTCTCCATCGATACCTAAAAACATAGTTTCAAGGTTTGGGAAAGATTCATATCGTAGTGTTTCTGGAAAAGGTGCATCAATAGAACATGGAAAGCTGCCTCTCTCTAAACTCGACTCGAGGGATTTGTCAGGTAAAGGTGTTAACACTAAGGGTTCAGCCTTGATATCTGGTAATGGAGATTGAGCATCCGCTACCCCAAGATTGAAATCTTCCCCATTGAGACCTAAAGAGTTAGTTTTAGGGTTGGACGAAGTTTGTACGGTAGTAGTTTCAGCATTGCCATCTGATAATGGAGATCATAAGATCTCGATCACTACTTGTATCTCGATCACTGCTTCTTCTATGTTCATGCACAATGTCTTGTGGGTGATTTGGACGCCATCGATCAAGACCTTGGTGGTGTCCGCGATTTTCTGATTGCCCAAATTTAGAGTTCCTTGACCTTTCAGAAAACAACTTTTCAGGTGAGCTCCCTGCTTTAGGTTCCCTGACTCTAAAGAGTTGGGGGAGATAGAGAGAGAGGGGTTAGGAGGTTGATTGGGGGAGAAAGAAAGAGAATCATGTCAAAAGAGAGAGGGGTTTATAAAACAATGTCTTTTTAAATTTGGTTGGGTTAAAAAAGTTAGTAAAGACTGAATAAAATATGTTTAGGGGGTTAAGAGATATAATAGAGTGAATTTTTATGTAGTAAGATAGGAACCTTAGGTTAATAGAGAAATGAAGGGTGAAAATGGAGTCTATGAAGATATTTTCCCAACAAAATATGCATTTTGACCTTGGCACAAGCTGCCAAAGGATATACCAATTTATCTATAATTTTTTTTGGGATATATCTATACTTACCTGTACGAGTTGGTGGGGTAAGATTGTAAAATACGTTTATTGGGACGCATCCATTCCCTCAAAGGCTATTTTGACACGTCCAGACACCATTGACAGTTTTCTTTGAATTTCTTGATGGCAAGGCATAGAAATATCCATGATATTTAATACCTAGGGGCTACATTAGCCTAATAAAGTCCACAGCAAACCATAGTCATTACCTAATCCATAATCCAACCTAGAAATAATCATTACCTAATCCATAATCCAACCTAGAAATAGTCATTACCTAATCCATAATCCAACCTAGAAATAATCCAAAACAATCCTAAATCCCATAGAAATTAACCTTAAGAAACCTAAACCTAAAAAAAAAAAAAAAAAGGCAAGTTTTGCAATTGAAAAGCAATGAGGAATTCAAAAACTATATTAGTTTGGTAATTTTGGTAAAAAAAATAGCAAGGAAATACCTTTAAAATCAAAATCCTGATAAATCCATGTTAGTTAGAGTAAGTAAAGTGTGCCAAAAGTTGTGAGGAAAAAGATGTGAAATGTGCGCGGTGGAGCGTGGACAACTGTCAGTTTCTGATTGGTTGTAGATCAACGTCTTCTAATTTCTCATGCATATTTGTTTATAAAAACCCTATTTTGGACCCCCAAAACCCTAAGTTAAACTAAATCTTAAGCCTTAACCAAGTTCCTTAGAAACCCTAGGCTTAAAACCAGAAACTAAAGTTTTTAAAGACACCATTATCACCCATTTCATTGAGAGAAACCATTCATTTATCAATCCCTAATGCCTTGGACCTTTGATTTTTAGGAGCGTCTTTCGTTTAGTTCATTCAAAATCAAACATAAAGTAGTCATTTCAAATGAAAAGCGGATTCCATCATCCAATAAAGCTCTGATCAAGGTTCATGCTCCGGGTGCCGGGCTAGAGAGCCACAACCGTTCGTAAGTCCTTTATTACTCATTTATTTTCAGTTTTTTATTTTTCGTTTATTTTTCTTTGGGCCTCAGTGTTTTATTTGCTTCCTGCATTTGTTTAGGTTTTGTTTCTCAACTTTTATGTGACTATTCTTTTGGGTTCTATCTTTTCAGTGAGATCTGATACTTTTGGGTCAAAGTTTGACCAAATATTTAAAGTAACTCAATATAAAAGAACAGTTGCACCAGATCTCGTATCGGATCAGGCTTGGATTCAACTACATACACCAGGAGATGGAGCACACAATTGGGATATAGGCACATATCTTGCATCCACTCTTGGATGGTTACTAAGGGATGAATCCTAAGCAACTATTGGTAATGAAACAACATTCGTTTACTGGTTCATTGAATAACTGCCATACTTTTACATGACTATAAGCACGACTGACAATCTCCTTGCAGTAGATGAATATCACTATAAATAGTCATGAAGTAGAGAGCAAGGGAGGAGACAAAAGAGGAGCCCGAAAAGAAGGAGCGGCCGATAGGATAACCAGTAAAATTTGAGACCTAATTATTTACCAGGTACAGTAAATACATTATTCGGAAAGTGGGAATACATAAGCAAAAAGTGAAGCAAGTGATACAAGAGATCCAGCCCTTTAGGAGAACAGAAAGATCCTTCTCATACTTGGGTCCATTCCTGAGCATGGCATTATCCATATTGTATTGATTGCTCCTCTTCTCTTAAAAACTTGGGTCCCCAATAACTTGTAACCACTCAAAACAGAGGTTTTTCATAGCTCCTTTTCGAGGGTGTATGTAATTTACAGATTGTCTGCGGGTGCCCTGAGAATGTTTTACTCAGAAATAAAAAACACTCAATGCAAATACTTGCTCAATGCAAATAGTTGCATGGGTGTTATTTGTTTCATTGACAACTTTATACTGTTTATAGTCTTCTTACACGTGGACTTAATCCATTGATACTTAGAAATACAAATAGATAAGAAGGTTAAGGTTCTTTAAAACCGATTGGAAGGTGAGTAGTCATCAACCTGTTTTGGATTTTTTTGTTGGAGGATGTATCACACTAATATGTCATGCCCTACATAACCGAAATGGAGTGGCTAAGAGATGAATAAGATTTGGGTAAAGATGGTGAGGAGCATGACGGGGCACTCTAATCTCTTGCTTGACTTATAGTGAGAAGCGGTGGGGGTATATCCTTAATTAGACTCCCACTGAACTAGTTTCTTCAACTTCCCATAATATTTTTACTAGTCATCCGTCCCTTGATCATTTAGGAGTAGGATATTCAGCCAATATCATACTTTCACCTCAAAATAGGTCTAATCTAAAATCTAAAACAAAAATAGGTCTAATCTAAAATGTAAAACATTAAATACATGTTTATTGGTGATCTAATCTGCTTGATTATGCAAACAATCTTTGGAATAATATCCAAAAACCTTTCTTTAATCTATGGCCTCTATGAAACTAGCCTTGCTTATTATTGTGATGGTTCAGTTGGGATCCATTATTATTTTGGGGCCGTTCAGAGAATTAAAAAATGAAGTCATTATTATCTATATATATACATATATATATATATATATATATATATATATATATATATATATACATATATATATATATAGGGCAGTGATTTCATGCAACGGTTGTATCATTGTATAATGCATCAATTTTCAAAAATCATATTAGGACCATTTGTTTGATCAAAATTTTAAAATATGCACTCTTTTCATTCTAATGAACAGTCATAGAAAAGAAAAATTTGAAAACGCAACCTCAAATGTATTTTTTTAGCCCAAGTAACATAGGCAGTCCATTTTGATAAGATGCTTAGATCTAGACCTTAGAATGATTTTTTCTTTTCCAAATTTTTAAGATACATTTATTATCATTGGATGAACAATGTTAAAAAAATAAAAAATGATTTTGAGTTTGTAAAGGAGATGATCTTGAAATTCAACAAATGAATGGCCTAGATTCGTTGTTGGAGGAGGACTCATTTTGACCATATCTAGGGTTTAAATCGAAATTTTTCTTTTCTAAGATTGATTATTGAGATAAAGAGAGAGAATGTGCATAAACTTATAGGTCATAAAAATACCACAAACATAATTTTCTAAAAGAAGTGTGGTTGCATTATAATATGATGCAACCGTTGCATTAGATTATTGCCTATATATATATATATATATATATATATATATATATATATGCCCTTAGGTCTCTGCTTCCAAGAACGCCTTTTTGGAGTTGCGTGCCAACAATGGCCAACCAATCCGAGCTAATATCGCTATTTTTACATTTCTCACATGAGAGAACATGTTTGATCTATACAAAATTTGGATCCATACGGCTTTCTCCATATCATATGTCTCTCTTGAGTAGTAGGTTTAGGTTTATCTCATCAAATATATCCCATAAGAGTATTGCCCTGTACAAGTATATTTTCAGCCACACCATCAAACTTCCATAAGTCTTTCAACTGAGAACTTCGAGAACTATGACACTTGATGTTTACACCCAATGATAGGGGCTGATTATCAAATTTCACTAATCTCGACCGATCCGAAGATGCAACATGGACACATCAAGTGGACAATGCGTCACTAGTTCTCATAAATTACATGCCAATAAATATAAGGAAAGGGTGAAAATAAGGCTTAGGCTTAATGAGAAAAAGTAAAGCCCCATCTCAGAGCTCTTGGAGCACTGCAGTCATGGTGTTGGAAAGCCATCATATTGATCATTTCAAACATGATCATTATGGATATGAAAAAGAAGTAGGATTTTAAAGTCTAAAAATACACATATTGCTCAATGGTAGATAGATACAACAAACACTCAACGGCCTAAATGAATCTGGACCGATCTATGATTATGATTTAATTTTATATTTGAATTTTACATTTTTTACCAAGAAATTCAAATCATTTGAAATTTGGAGGATCTATTCTTAAGAACTAGGCAAATCTAATCAAAATATCAAAACAACAATTAACAAAAAGTTTAATGGGCTAAAATACCCTTGAATCTTTTAGGGGTATTTTGATCTATTTAATTTTTTGAATTATTCATTTAGTATTTTTATTAGGTGCGCATTGATGAGAATAGTGGATGCCCCGAAATTTTATGTCATTTTGATTTGTAGAAAAATATTAAAATTTAAATACAAAATTCAATTGTGACCTTTAGATCAGCCCAGATTCAATCTGGGTCGGGCTTACATTATTCCATCTCCCCATAGGCTTGCATAACCTCTTCCTAACAAATTATATGGACCTTTTATTTTCAAGTGTTCACAAATCTGTGAGATCGGTACTGATTTTTTATCTACCAATTTCACAATCAGTGGTGGAAATAGATTTTATAGCCATCATAGGATGTCCCATACCAGAAGTGTTTTCCATATTAGGTTTTAAGGTAGGGTTTTACATTTTTTCATAAGGCCTAGTCCTTGTGGAAATCAAATGCCACAAGGTTGCCAGAAGATCACGAACCCAACAAGTTGTGACGACTTTTAACGCAACTTGGCGAATCAATAAACACCATGAATAGATTAAAAGATTTCTACCTATGGTTACAGCCAATGATTTTAAAAACATCGGGTCAGTACAGAATTGCCCAGTCCAACTCGGGAATCGGTCACCCCATGCCAATTCTATGAATATATGGGAAATCGTCCAGGTCTAGAACAAAACCGGCGATTGCAATAGTGTAATGATGTTTTGCTACAAGAAAAACGCCATTTTTCTACAATAAAAACACCGATTCATATTGGTTCATGGCTAGTTCACTGTTTTTATATGTATTTTTTCGCCACTTCACTATCAGTAAAACAGCGATGCACACTTCCAATTCACTGATCCATCCTAGTCACCGATCAGTTTTTTAAATCACTGGTTACAACAAATAAAGAAGAATTGAAGGAAACCTCTTTATATTTGTATATAATTTAATATGAACTAGTAGTTTTTTAAATCATTGGTTACATCAAATAAAGAAGAATTGAAGGGAACCTCTTTATATTTGTATAAAAATTAATATGAACTAGTATAATATATATTACCTAAGTAACATATAAATTATATGCCCTAAAAGAATAAACACACGAAATTCAAATATAGTTCTTCAATATTAGTATATGTTGAAGTCAAGTGTGGAGATCAGTTGAAGGACGCCTTGGGAGTAGAGGTGAACAGCTCGTCGGTTGATCAGCTGCATTGGCCTCGCGTTCGCCTCAGCTTCCTATGACATGAGCCACAATTATTACTATTTGCTTTTGGCACAAGGTGCTCATAATTACTCTTGATTATTGGATGTGAAATTGGGTGGCTATATTTATTTCATTGACCAAACTCAAAATTCAAAAGAAATTTTTTTACACTTTATGACTGATGCCAATATATATGAAATGAAAGTTGAAAGGCTTACATCATGAACTACAGCCCTCAAGAGCCTCACCTGCTCTCGGGAGACAGTCCTCACCTGAAATAAAGATTAAAAATTTGAAAAAGCGACAATGAGAAGTGATGAAAGAAACTTTAGTAGGAGATTATTTTAGATTTATGCCGCTACTCTGCCTACCCGTAAAGTTACTCCCTCTATTCTGAGCGAATATTTGTAATCGGCTCACGTCAGTTGCAAAGAGGCCCCGTTTGGTTCCAAAAAATGGGACTCTTGGGGATTGTGTATCCTTGATGGAGGGAAGACATAATTAAAATATTTAACTCTATCATTGTAATAGTTCCAGTGATTTAATAATATTCAATATTCTTATCTAAAAATAAAATAAAATAAATATAATAATAAAGGGTGAGATAATTTAATCTCTCTAAGTTTACAAGGGAGTCTCCAAAAGATCTTTTCATAAGAACTCTTTACTCAAATTAAATTATCTTCTTCATTGAAGAACTTCTTCTCTTTAAATACACTATGAAGAGAATAAATAAAAAATAAAACAACCCACAAAAAAATAAACTCTTTCATATTTCTTTTTCTCTAACTCCCACGTTAATCATTATCTCCATCTCTCTCTCTAAATATCATGTTATCTTCTCTTTCTAAAAAATAATTTATACTTAAAATAAGCTATTCCTAAATCAAAAGGTAGGCATTCGACAATTCAAGCCATAGGCATTCGACAATTCAAGCCCTTACTAAAACTCATGCACAAAAAATCCTCCTACTTAACTTATCTTAGCGCAATTTCTATTTGTAAAAAAAATAGACAAAAAATAATAATAATAACGCTAAAATTTTGAATTTTTCAAATCTCTTTATACATCAATCCTGGAATTGGTATCTCCTAGAATCAGCACTTTCTGGAAGATGGTGTATGTTGCTTGAATAATATTTGGCAGAGACCTTGAAGATGCATCTTCACAGTTTTGATTGCCTAGAAGATGTATCTTTAGGAAATTTAACAATTTTCAATGTATCATTATTTTTTAAAAAATATCCATTCTCAATTTTATTAATATTTGACTTAAGAATCATTGAAGTCCTTTTTTGTAAGTGTTTGTCCAAGTGATGAATAAATAGCGAGATTTCAAAATTGTCACGTTTATAATATTATATTATAATTATATTATAATAACAGTATTTAGATAATAATATAATATTATTTTATTAGTAATAATATGCATTATAGTATTATTATATTATAATAATATTTTTATCATATAATAGCAGCATTATAATAATAGTAATTATCATTATCTCATTATAGTTATTTAATATATTATAGTTATTATATTGTAATAATTATAATAATAAATATTATTAATATTGTTATATTATTAAATAGAATATAATATTATTTTATAAGTATTATTATGACATCATATCGTAATTACAAGCATCATCATCCAAGTCTTATCTTAATTAATTAGAGTTGGCTAATTATATAATAATATAATATCTTTGATTAATATTAAAATAATATTATAATATTTAAAATATCATAATAATATATGAATATTTCAATAGTAATATAATATAAAATTATTATATTAAGATAATAACATTATATTATAATAAAAATATATTTAAATAATCACTCTTTTTATATTTTAGATAAGAATATACTAACAACAATAATAATTGTAGTATTAATATTAATAATAACATTAATAACATTAGGGTATGACGTTTAACTTTTGATTTTCAAGAAATATATATTTTATTTATTTGGAATGAATTGACATTTCCTAAAATTTGACTTAAAATGAGGATACAGAACTCCCCACAAATATGCTAATTCCGTCTTTAGAAGAAACCAAACAAGTCCGTCTGTGTTGTTTCCATGGAAATGTTATTCCAGGATTCCCATTTCCAGGGAATCAAATGGGCTCTAAAGGTAAATTGTTGCATGTGGGTCAGCCTGCTAATGTAATGAACGGTGAAGATTATTGGATATCTTAGCAATCTCCAAAGTCCAACCAAGTTGGATGATGGAGGTTTTATGAAGGCTAGCCGAGAATCTCCACCATTCAACTATGGTTGACAAGGGAGATTTTATGTGGACTGGTAGGCAAGCCTGCAAGTACTTCTCTAAACCCCTTGACAAAAGTTCGAGTTTGGCTTACGTATGAGCTAAGCAATTCGAAGATTGGAGCATGCAACTAAGTATTTTTCAAATGATTGTTTATAAAGAGATCATTTATCTTTTGTACATGGATATCACAATTATTCCTACTAATTAGATGTCAAATTTGATAGCATGAGGTATGTCACATATTCCAAAACTTCATTTTGAAATTTTGGGTATAATCAGGAACACTCTTACAAGGTCTCATTTTAAAATTTACGAGACAAAAATGATTGAGCTGTCCATTTACAAAAGTCTTTTTATAGGTAATCCTATTCATTAATAGGGGCTTCAAAAGAGAAATTCAAGCATGGTGAAGCATATTTAGGATGTAGATTTAGAGAGAGGAAGTTGTAATAAAGTATGTTGTGGATGCAGATTTAGAGGGAGAAAGTTGCAAACCTTTTTTACAATTGTCCATGCAACACCTTGTGTACAAGGTGGAGTGGTGAGAGAGCCAGTATATCTGTAATACTTTCTATTACCTATCTTTATGTGCCTTGGATCCACCTCCCCTACTTCCACTTCGGCTTCTTTGGAATCCGCAATATATGATATCGTATTCATGAGCTGAAATTATAAGAATGATTTTTTATTGGGTCTGGTTTTTATAAGGTTCCAACCTTAAACAATGAGCGTCTCCAAAATTTATCATAACATGTAATTTTAGTGTAAATAATTTTAAATATTATCTCAAAATTTAATTTTATACGTAATTATAAAATTTTAAACTTCAAAAATCATTACAATTAAGTACATCTATAAACATATGAAAATCTAGAAAATGGACTGTCAAAGATGCACTATTTTTAGGACTTAAAATCTTTTTTTCTTTTTTTTAGTGTTCATATATCTTGATGTCGAGATGATCAATTAAAGGGTTTTTCAATATAAAAACAACCTTTTTCAGTAGATTTTTGAGGTGCATCTTTAAATTCAACATTTTAAACTTGCAACCTTCTATAAAACTTTTTCTTTTTGTAATTTCTTCAATGGTAGACAAAATCCATACGAACTGTTAGTAAAGCATTGAGGAGAGAGAGAAACCAAAAGCTTCCCGTCCAATTTGAAGGTTTTCTAGTGCCGAGAAGCATGTCTTCTACCAAATTTTGAGATGTACCTTATATTGTTAACACTTCATATAAAAATTTCCCTTATTTATATACATCCCCATCTCTATTTAAACAATGGAATTTTCTGTCTTTTCTTAAATCTTTTTAATTATTTTTTTGTATGTACCTTGTATTGTTGACACTTCATATAAAAATTTCCTTTATTTTATATACATCCCCATCTCTATTTAAACAATGGAATTTTCTGTCTTTTTTTAAATCCTTTTAATTATTTTTTTGTTCCCATTGAAAACGGTTAGAGGGAAGCATTGGAAGAGAGAGAGAGAGTTCCCCAATAGAAAGAGGAGAATGAATTTCGTCGTTAGAACGGAGAAGAATCATTAAGGGAGAGAAAAAGAGAGACCCTATTTTCAAAAGAATGAATAAGTAGGAGAGAAGTGTATATTTGTGTCACATTAAGTATTTATTTTTCGGAAAGTGGCAGAAGTTCTACGAACGACTTTGGCGCATATGGACGGGAGACCGTCATAACCTCTACAGGTAGAGGGTTTTAGAGAGTATTAGGCAGACTTTAGGGGGCAAGCTTTTTATGTTTATACCGAGATAGTCCTAATTGCAATGTCTTTTATCTACACTATTTTATTTTTATTTTTTAAAAAATATTTTGATACCAAATTTTGAGCGCTTACCCCTCTCTTAAACTCGAACTTAAAAAAAATATAAAAAAAAATATTCGCATTAAAATAAAATAACCAAAACACCTTTGAAAGTTTCAAAAGGAATTTTAATTATTATATTTTATCAAAATATTACTTTTAAGATTGTTTGAGGTGCGTCCCGTTGAGAAGATGACACGTACTAAATTTCATATACATACAATTTATAAACAAAAAACTAAAAATAACTCTAAGATGTCGAATCTAAATCAAATGGCCATCAACTCACTTGATCTAAATTGGAAAGCTGCATGAGGGGAATTGTCTTATACTGTAGAGGAAGTATAGAAACGTTCCCGACTTTATATATATATATATATATATATATATATATATATATATATATATATATGTAGGAAAACGATATGGTACGTAGCCTAGTGTAGATAAGCTAAATGCGCTAACAACCCAGATTGAATTTGGGCCGATCTGACTATCACAGATGCTCGGTAGTGTCCAATAGTGTTTGAATTTTAATTTTTCTTTTTACAAATTAGAATGACCTAAAATTTAGAGTGTGTATTCATAAAAAACAGGTAAATCTATGAAAAATATTAAAAAAATATTTTACATGAAAATAATTGACCAAAATACCCGCATAATGTTTCGGAGGTAGTTTGGTCAATGATTTTCATGTAAAATGTTTTTCTAATATTTTTCGTAGATTCGCCTTTTTCTGATCAATACATGCTTCAAATTTTAGATCATTTCAACTTATAAAAAATAAAAAAATTCGAATACTACCAGGCATCTGTGATTGTCAAATCGGCCCAGATTCAATCGGGGCCATTGACACATTTAGCTTATCTACACTAGGCTGCGCACCATATCTTTTTCTATATATATATATATATATATATATAAAGAGACTACAAAACGCCTATGGGTGAAAATGAACAGTATTTTCGCCCATAGGCTTGGTGCCGTCCAATTTTTTTAGGTGGTATGGATTAAAGACCGTCACGGACTTAGCATATCCGTGGCGGTGCATCACGAACATAACAAGTCCGTGACGGGTTTTTTTTCACGCAAATTTGAAGCAAAACATACGGGGGGACCGCCATGGCTCCCGTAGGTCCTTGATAGTTTTTAGGAAAAACCGTCACGGATATGTTCATGACAGGGGAAAAACATTGTAGCACTTCGCCTATAGGCATTTTTAAGATTTTTCCATATATATATGGAGGAGACTACAAAACGCCTATGGGAAAAAGTGAACAATATTTTCGCTCATAGGCTCGATGCCATCTGATTTTTTCGAATGGCATGGATTAAAGACCATCACGGATATAGCATGTTTGTAACGGGCTTTTTTTTACACAAAATTGGCAAAAAAATATATACGGGGACCGGCAAGGCTCTTGAAGGTCCGTGCTGATTTTTAGACAAAACCATAACAGACATAGCATGTCCCTGATGAGGGCGAATACTGTAGCAACTCGCCTATAGGCGTGTTTAAGACTTTTCATATATATATATATAGTAATGATCATATGAGACCCTCCCACACCCATGTATGGAAGACCCCAAATGATCACCATAAAATTCGAAATTGATCTATAGAAAAGTTATCACATAAGTGTGGGACTTAACTTTTTTTAGAGATCTGTACCAAATTTAATGGTGATCCATTGAGGCCCTACACACACGGGTGTGGGAGGGTCTCCTAGGATCATTACTCATATATATATATATATATATATATATATATATATATATATATATATATATATGGGTAAACCTTACAATAGCTGCCCAGCTATAATGAATAGTAGATAAGTGGAATGGGAGTCTTCGGGTGATTCAGAATACACATCACTATTTGAATTTTACGTTTTTTAAAATAAATCTGATTAATATGAAATTTTGGATGTATATACCTAACACTATTGCGCACCATATAAAAATACATAAAAAATATTTTCAGTAATTTAAAATAATCAAAATACTCCTATCACTTTTCAAGGGTATTTCGATCATTTTATATTTTGGAAAATATATTTTATATATTTTTTATTTATGCGCCCTATTTGTTAGTACATTCATCTAAAATTTCATTACAATCCGATTTATAGAAAAATAATTAAAATTAAAATAGTGATATGCATTCTGAATCGCTTGATGAAGATTTGACGGCTCTTATTACACCTATACTACTATTCATTGTAGTGGTCAGCTATTGTTTTATATATATATATATATATATATATATATATATATATATATATATATATATATATATATATATATATATATATATATATATATATATATATATATATATATATATATATACACGATTTCTATATGGTCAAGCCTTAATAAAAATGTGGGCCTATTAATAAATCTATTTTTGAGATGGATTTTTTACTTAATTTTAAAGACATGTAATCTCTAACATGGAGATCATAAATATGAAAAAATAAGTAAATTTTAAAAACCAAAAAATAATAATTCTTGTAAGAAAATATTTGGACCGTTAGTTTTTATTATTTTATATGGATCACCTACTTGCATCCATCTTTGGATGTATTACACTTTTTAGACTGCATATATAGTCCTGCGGTGTAGCCCACATGAAACAATTTTTCGGATGTATTTTATATATATATATATATATATATATATATATAAAAGAAAAAGAGCATCATTACCTCATTAAGAAAGGTATCAGGTCTGCCAATTTTGTAGGTAATCCCAACCACCGCTTCCTTCCCATCTTTGCTCTTGTGAACCAAGTTCACCTCTAAAGAGTATCTGAATCAAACAAACCCAATGTTTTTTAGTCAATTTGGGAAGTAAATGTGAAGGAGTTACAAACGTTTTCCAAATGTGAAAGCGTTACACTTGCGCATTAAATGCGCGACAGGATAAAAAGGTCATAGAAGGAATGAAATAATTCAAATTAATTAATCAAAAGTGCAACAAGACAGAGACCAACATATTGTATAATCAATTAATTAATTTACCTTGAACCATTGAAACTGTGCTCGGAGGGTGAATGCCAATGACATTGCTTCAGAACGTACTCTGTTTGGTTATTTCCGGTGTTCCAGCTCCATTTTCCCCCCACTTAAGCTGCCACAACAATTTATACACACACAAAAAAGTAGAGAGAGAACAATGTTTAATTACGTTCAATCAACACATATACAGTAAGAGAGAGAGAGTGAGAGATATACCATTATATCATGGCCTCTGTTCTTTAGGATTGCTTTAGCGGGCTTATATTTTCTTTTTAAGCGCCCCAAATTTGGTAGAACCTCCACCCTTTGGTGAAGCAGGTCAATGGGAGACTGCATATCCCTACTCTTCTAAAAAATCATGTTTGTTGTATTTTTATGAACGAAAATTTTGGACCCACACTCTCTTTATCTAAATAATCATTTTTTAAAAAAAAAAAAAAAAAAAAAACTAATTTACACTATATATATGGTCAAAATGAGTCCCCTCCAACAATGAATTTAGGGCGTCCATTTGATGAATTTCAAGATTTAGACCTTTATGAATTCAAAATCATTTTTTTTATTTTTTAATATTGATAATCTAATGATAGTAAATTTATCTAAAAATAATTGGAAAGAAAAAAGATCATTCTAAAGCCTAGATCTAAGCCTCTCCACCAAAATGAACGGCCTATGTTAATTGGGCTAAAATAATATTTTTTAAGTTACATTTTCAAAATTTTTTTTTTTTGTGGTTGTTCATTAAAATGAAAAGAGTTTATATTTAAAATTTTGGATCAAACAAATGGCCTTAACATGATTTTTTAAAGTTGTTTAATCATATTACTATACAACCGTTGCATTAATCACTACCTTTTTTTTTGTAACCACCCTATCATGTAAAAAAGGTAACTTTTTTTTTTTACCAAAATACTCTCGTTTTAGGCCACATTTCCAACTCCCACTTTCTAAACTGATCTTGGACAAAATGTGTCATATAGAAACTAATCTGACACATTTTGTGTCGGACCGATACAATTCAGTCAGACGCATTTTCTAAAAGACCAACAAAATTTTATATTAGACATCAGTTCGACAGGAACATTTTGCTTGAAGCCATTCCAGCATAAAATGTGTCAAACTGGCACATTTTAAACACAAGATACCAGGCCGAGGCATTTTTGAGCCAGACCGATACATTTTGGGTGTAAAATGTGAGTTAAGGGGTATCCATAATTTTCCCTTAATGAAGTGTGATTAATACTCTAATATTAAGATTCTTGAATTGAAATTCAATTCAAAAGTTTTTATAACTCCCCACACGCACGTACACATGGTTGCATGAGAGAACGTTTTGATTTGAAGGGATGAACGGCACCATGAGCTTAGCCACGTAATTGAGCCGTTCACATTTCGTCGCTTGTCGTATCAAAAAGATCCAATTAGGGCCTACATTGGAAGAAACCTATCCTCGCATAGTATTTTTGGAGTGAAAACTTGGGAAATTATTCTCTAAACTTCTCCACACACGGTTTTCGCTCTTCGACGATAAAAACATACTTGCAATAGGCAATAATTTGACAATTAATGGTATTGGAGAGTTTGTTTACTCATTCAATGTAAAGTGAAGAAGTATGAGACTCGATCCAAAGCTAGCTAGTAAAATTTTTCAAATGAAATGTTACAACAAATTTCAACCATTTATTGTTTGGAGATATAGGAGCCTTTGGAAATGATTCGGAATTTGGGGTCACATAGAAAGCTTTTCTTAAAAATAATAAGAAAGCTAATCTAAGGGGTAATCTCCTCGAGCGAGCGGCTCAAATGTTAACTGAAACAATATATAATCCTTTTTTTTGTGTAATTCAATGAAGAGACAGGCCCTACTCGTTTTTTCAAATAGGTTAAGAGTGATTTTTGTTTTACGGTGTTAGTGGTGAAAGTGGAAACCACAACATTGTGGCTAAGGTGTGAGGGTGCTACCCCCACCACCCCAACTCCTTTTCCATAGAAAAAGGGAAAAGTTTGTATGGAGCTGAGGCTCTAAACGATCAAATTAGAGCCGACCTCAATAATTTCACTAGAAGAGGTTGTTTTGATGCCCAAATATCCTCAAATTGATCATCTCGATACCAATATGCATGGACATAAGAAAAAAATGGATTTCAAGTTCTGAAAATAGTGATTCTTATAACACATTTTTGGGTCGTTAATTCTCAAGATTGTCAAGTTTTCACAAATATGCTCGATCTACACTATTTTTTAAACTTTAAATTTTATAGATGAAAATATATTTTAAGGCTATCACAGTAATTTCTAGTATTGAAACCACATTTCTAGACACTATTTGAAGGTGGGCTCTAATTTGATTGTTTAGAGCCTCATCTCTATACAAAGCGCACCCTTATAGGGAAAAGTTTATAAAGAGCAGAGGCTCTAAACAATAAAATTTGAGCCTAGCTTAAAAATTTCACTAGAAAAGGTTATTTTGATGCCCAAATATCTTCAAACTGATCATCTCGACATCAAGATGCATGGACAAGAGAAGCAAAAAGGTTGCAAGTTTTGGAAATAGTGTATTTTGAAACGCATTTTTTGGCTAATAATTTTCAATATTTTCATAGATACGTCGATCTACACTTTTTTTGAAGCTTTAAATTTTATAAATAAATATAAAATTATATTTTAAGGCCATCACAAAAATTTCCAATATTGAAACCACATTTCTCAACACTATTTGAAGGCAGATTCAATTTTGATTGTTTAGAGCCTAGGCTCTATACAAACCGTACCCTAAAAATAAAGGATTGTATGTTATGAGACCATTCGTCATTGTTACAAAGAGGTCACAATTGTTGCTAGCACATTAGTTGTCAAATCGGATGGCATAGGTTGTGTGACAAAGTTGAAGAAAGTTTGTTCTGAAGTTTGAGTATAGTCAATGATACACTCACAAGCATACGATTTTAAATCTAATGGACGAGAGTGATTGTGATCTCCTTGTATTAAAAATAAATATTGTGTTTATATTTTTTTCCAAAAAATAATATGAGGAATTTTTTTTTTTTTTATGAGAAGTGAGGTTACATGTATTTGGTTTGTACTTTTAATCTTGCGAAAACTAATTCTAAGACAAAAATGACCTTTTTTATAAGAAAAGAACTCTCCTACCTCATAAGGTGGGGTGAAAATTATGTGGGCTTATTTTTCCCATTGGATCTAAAGTACACTATCTCAATGTCTCAAACATTTTAAAAAGACAAACTATCTCAAATGTTTGAGTTTTAGAGAGAGAAATATTACACGTTTAGAGAAAAACTATATCAAATTTCGAGTTTTAGAGAAATTTGTTGGGTTTATGAGGCCCTTAAAGTCCTTATGAGTGTGTAATGAAAAACATTTATTATAGTGGAACATAAACTCAATGGGAGTGTGGTCCCTCGTGGATCATGCTAAGCAAATGATGTTTGTTGATACCGGACTGTGCTTGACGATCTAGGCCAGTCGGTTGGAAAACCCAAGGTACCTAGGCATAAAGAATAAATCGAGAAGGGTTTTGGGTTAGCCCTTAATGAAGTCGGTGCTTATGCCTGAATGAGTGAGCCAAGGGACTGTGTGACCTTTGTGTGTGATGGTAGGCTTACAAAGACGAGGGTCAAATCCTCATCCATGTTCTATCACACGACATGCATATCGATAGATCGTTCGGAAAAGCCAGTTATCCACCTTTGTGTGAAGCATATGCATGTGCGAGAGAGATACCCCTATATACCATAGAGTTGTAGTCACATCAGGTTGTGGTGACCTTGACTCATCTCTAGAGGAGGACTTGTAATCCACAGACTGGGATTGCGACCCCTTGGCTCATCGGCCAGACTTTGGTGACCCGCTAATGAGCCCCTGCTTGGACTGTGGGTCAAGGGAAACATTGAGTCAGTTTAATAAAGCAAGTGTGGTCTGTAGTCCACAGTTGAAGGTGGAGTACCCCGTGATCGTTGATAGAATTCCTGAACCTTATGGATCCACTTCCCATCATATTAATTTAATTGTATTCATTTTATTATAGAAATTATTTTAGATTTATTATTTGAATTTTTATGAATCTTTTAATATGTTATTTATAATTTTTGAAATTGTAAAAATGAAGTTATTAATTTTACAAATTATATAAAAATCAAATAACGTTTAAATTTTTTTTTAATATATTTATAAAATTTTCATGGGGGCCCATAGTGCACATGGGCCCACCATGTGGCAAATGGGCCCACATATGCCACATATGGGTGGCACGCCCCACCCATTGTTTCTTTTGTTATTACTTTGATATCAACTTTTGTATTTTTTGGAAAGTCCATCTTATAAGCATATGGTCAAATAATGTTTGGGAAATATTGACCATATATTATATTGATTATTGATAGAATATCTTGACTTGATATTTCTTGATATATTCTTATGGAATATATGAGATGGATAATACAATTTTATAGAATGTATGATATATTTAATAGATTTAATTTATTTAAATATATTGATGGGAAAATGGTTTAAAGAAAGGGGGATAATGGTTCATACACCTTCCATAATGTTGATGACCCATCTATGGAATGGATGACTTAGATCTCTCACTACATAAGTCACCTTGATCAAAGGTTCATATTCAATCTCAAGAAAGATGCAAACTTTAGGAAACCCTAAAAAATCCTAAATTTCACTATAAATAAGAGTGCTCTTCCCCATCTCAACACACCTCTCTCTCTCACTCATAAACTCTTTCTCTCCTCCCTAGGGGCCACTCCCCTCTCTCTCCTCTCAGGCTTTCTCTCTCTAACCCTCTCTCTCTCCTAAGATCTATAGAGCTCTAACCCTCTCTCTCTCCTAAGACCCATAGGGGGCACGCCCCAACTCTAGGTCTCCTTCTCTCTTTCTCTTGACCTAAAGATACTAAGGGTTGGAAAAATTAGGGTTTAAGCCTAATTATTTTGGAGTTAAGGTTTTGTAGAGATTTAAGAGTGGTTACCTAGTTTGGCCGAAATTAGCTTTTCTGGTTCAAGATTGAAGCTAGACCGTTGATCCCACGCCATTGGATGTTGGTGACTCGGTGTGGAGTGTAATAAGCCCGGTTGAGTTAATCTCCAGCATCTTCTCTTTTACTCACTTTGCTCTTTTATTTTATATTCTCAAGCATAGTATTAAGTTATAAAAATGACATCAAGTGGTTGAGTTTTATTTTTATTGTTGTCCTGTTTTATTTTGAAATAGTTATTTTTTGTAAACGCCATCTGTAAGTGTTTTTTTGGCAAAATAAAAAGGGGTGATTATTATCATTAAAAAAAAAAAAAATTGTATTCCCGTGGGAAAGATGACATAGGTCTTTCTTTCAAAATTATCTCAAAATTCTTCGAGAGAAACAATTGTAAACTATTTAGAGAGATAAACTATATCAAAAATTTTTAGAGAGAAAAATTATATAAAATTTTAAGCTATAGGGAGAGAAATTATCTCAAGATTTTTAGAGAGAGAGATTATATCAAATTTTAAGTTTTAGAGAGAGAAACTATCTCAAAATCTTTAAAGTGAGACTCTTATTTTCTTAGAGAGTGATTATCTGAAAGTTTTTAGAAAGGGAAGCCATCTCAAATTGCAAATTTTGAGGAAAAAACCATTTAAATTTGTTTTTAGTATAAAACAATCTCAAAATTTTTAAAAGAGAAACGATCTCAAATATTAAGTTTTAGAGAGAGAAAATATCTCAATCTTTTTAAAGAGAGAAACTAAATCAAATTTTAAGTTTCAGAAACAGAAACAATCTCAAAAATTTTAGGGAGAGAAGCTATCTTAAAGTATTAGAGAGAGAGAGAGACTTTTTCAAAGTTTTAAGAGAGAGAAGCTATCTCTGCTTTAAAAACTTTTAAAGAGAAAAAGTATCTCAAAAGTTTTAGAGAGATAAACTATATTAAATTTCAAGTTTTAGAGAGAAAAATTATCTCAAAATTTTAGAGAGAGAAACTATCTCAAATGTCAAACTTTTAGAAAGATAAACTATCTCAAAATTTTAAAAGATAAACTATCTTAAATTTTAAGTTTTAGAGGGGAAACTATCTCAAATTTTTAGACAGAAAAACTATCTCAGTATTCTTCAAGATATAAGCTATAGCTTTTTCTTAATAATGGTAACTAGAAAAATGAGCTATATTGAATTTCCAATTTTTGGAGAGTGAAACTATTTCAAAAATTTAGAGTGAAACAGTCTGAAATTTGAAAAAAAAAGAAATTAGTAAATTTTAGGTTCCAGAGAGATAAATTATTTCAAAAACTTTTAGAGAAAGAAACCATCTCAAAATTTCAAATTTGTTGCGTTCTCTCTTACTCTGCCTATTTCTAAGGGTGTTTACCAAAGATGGAAAAAAACATGCTTGCTTAATTCTTTTCATGTAGATTGTTTGCATAAGTAAATATATTTTTTGCAAATGTTTTTGTCAAACTATTTCACGTGAAACAAATGACCAATGCGTGAAACAAACTACCAAAGCGTGAAACAAACTACTAACGCGTGCAGTTTTGACAGACGGTGCACTTCGATGAGTTTCGTCCCACTGCATGGTTCTGATAGATGTTGCATTCCGGTGATTGTCCCCTCCGGTAAAAAATGCACTGCTCCGATAGTTTGGTGCCCTCCAATACTTCGGGTCTGCCAGTGATGACGCGTATATAACAAAAACGATTGATATTCTAGAAATCGAGTAGGCAGAGTGCAGTGGTTACTTTTTGGAACTCAAAGAATCCTCGTGTTGCACTGATGTAACTCTCAACTTTTCAGATCATAAGTGAAAATAAAAAGGCACTTTATCTCTATAGGGACTTGTTTCCTATTGTATTGATACATAAAAGTTATATAAATTCTTGGATATTTTATGTTACCACTTTCTCTCTCCAAAACGTAGACAAGGAAAGTTGGACTTATGTGATCTAGCATGGAGTATATATATATATATATGAAAAACTCTTTCCAACGCCTATAGGCGAAAATAAATAGTGATTTTACCTACCCTCATCACCATAGGTGAAATTGAACAGTGATTTCACCTACCCTCATCACCATAGGCTAAAATGAACAATGATTTTATCTACCCTCATCACCATCCAAACCTTATCGGACAATCACAGTTGTCCTATAGTGTTTTAATTTTCATTTTTTTTTTACATATCTAAAATACTTGAAATTTGGATTGCATATATATCTTAGTGAGTTACACCTAATGAAAATAAGAAACAAATAATTTCTAAAACATAAATTGACCAAAATACCCCTAAAATTTTAGAAGTATTTTGGTCAATTTATATTTTATGAATTATTGTTTTCATATTTTTATTAGGTGTATCTTATTAAGATGTACACACGCTCCAAATTTCAAGTAATTTAGATATGTAAAAATAAAAATAAAAATAAAATATATGTTCATTTTCTCTTATATATGTTATTCTTTTTCTTCTCTTTCTTTTTGGCTAGATCACTTACAAGCAATCCATTGCAATAATATTGACTTGAAAATAAAAGAAAAGAAGAACATGACTAGATCATATACTTGATGTCACTAAAACCACAACACTAAGCTTGGGAATAACAAAAGATAAAGAAAATAAGTATGACAAGAAATAAGATGCTGAAGATTATCTCACCTGTGCTTATTACATCCCACACCGAGTCACCACTTCTAATGGCGTGGGACCAATGGTCTACCTTAATCTCCAAGATGGTAAAGCATATGGGCAAAACCTCCAATAGAACAAGAACTCTTTACAAGGCTTTAGGTCTCAAACTAAGGTTTACCCTTGGATCACCTAGATGAGAAAGATATCTTTTCAATATTAAACCCTTAACCCATAGGCCATGAAAGATAGAAGACGGAAGAGAGAGGGAACATCTACTGTGTGGGGGGGGGGGGGGGGGGGGGGGCTTCTTGTGATATGAGAGAGAGAGAGAGCTTAACTACTTGGGGCAAGTCCCCTAAGGGAAGAGAGAGAGATTCTATGTGGGGTGTTCCCTCCTAGTAGAGATGTGGGAGAGAGATGTGTATTAGAATGGGTAGAGGACACCCTTTTATATAAGGCTTCAATTGGGTCAGGGGTTTTTTATGGTTTGCCTCATTAGTGAGATTGATTGTGTACCATTGATCTTGGGTGACTTATAGGATGAGGGATGTGAGTCATCCATTCCATAGACTAGCCATCAAGATTATATGGAAGGCGCTAGAACCTTTATCCCCCATTTTCTAAACCAATTTCCCATCAAATAAAATAAATATGAAATTAATCAATAACAATATTGCACTTAGTAATTTCATGTGAAAGTCTCCTCACACTTTCCATTATTTGATTTAAACACTCTATAAAATAAAAATTTCAAAAATACAAATCTTAACCCTCACGCTATCAAGCTTGAATGATAAAATAGAAAGTGCCCAAGGGGTGAGGCGTGCCACCCAAGGTGGGCATCCATGGGCCCCACCAAGTTTCCATGGTGTGCCCACATATACTAATGGGCCCCCATGCAACCAACATATATTTCAAAATTAATTTCATGACTTTTAGAAATTTATAATTTCTATTTGAATAATAAAAATAGTGTAAAATCAATATATCTATATTTATAATTTCAAATTTCATAAATAAAATACATAGAGATTCAAAAAAAATTCAAATAGTAATTCTAAAAATCAAATAACATTAAAAAAAATATAATTAAATACTTTGATGAGAATTGGATCCATATGGTCTAGGAATACTCAAACTTTAGAGCATTTTACCTTCTACTATGGACCACGATCCACTCTTGCTTTCTTAAACTGACCGAACAATTTTCCTAATCAACAGTTTATCGCAGGGGCTCATGATTGGGTCGCCAAAGTCAACCAATGGGTAAGGGGACGTAATCCCATTCTGTGGATTTCAGGTTCTTCCCTAAAGACGAACCAATATCACCTAATGCAACCATAGCTCTATAGTTCATAGAGGTATGCTTTATCCTGAAAGGTGGTTTACTTTCTCGATAGGACTATCATATGTACACATTGTGTGATGTTATGCAAATGAGGCTTTTTCTCCCCGTTTCTGAGGGCCACCACCTCACACAAGGGACACACATACCCTCGGATCGGTATCAGCAAACATTATTTACTTGGCATGGTCCACACATGGTAACACTCCCACTGAGTTTAAGTTCCATTATATCAAATGTTTAATTACAAGCACTCATAAGGCCTTTAAAGTCTATGCACACCCAATAGGCAACTTTAGAGCTCTAGATATTATAATACTTGTGTATTTGTGTTGGCAAGATAATTTCCTCAATCTTCTACTCCTATGTATCTCAATGACCAATTTGCTTAGGAGAAACTTAAATGTACATTACTTCATATTAGTAAGGGGTAAATATTGTCTTGAGAAAGCAACATAACATGTCTTGGATCAAAGAGATTGCATCTTCATTTATGTTTATATTTTTTATCTCTTTCCCCGTTTCACCCTTAGAGTTCCAACAACTCATGTGTGCATGTGCATCCCCCCTCTAAATTCTATCTTAAAGATGGATTTAGGACCCAAATTTTTGGAGATTCATAATCTAAGCCATAATGATTGTGACATTGAAAAGGAGAGAAAAAATTTGAACTTCAATAATATATATAGGCAGAAGTTTATATAGAGTCAAGGCTCTAAACATTTAAATTAGAGCCTACCTCAAACATTTCACTAGAAGATGTTGTTTTGATGCCCAAATATTCTCAAATTGATCATCTTGACATCAAGTTGCCGGGATGTAAGAAAAAAATGGATTTCAAGTTCTGAAAATAGTGCATCTTGTAATGCATTTTTTGACCGTCAATTTTAAAGATTTTCAAATTTTCATAGATCTGCCCCATGTACACTATTTTTGAAGCATTAAATTGTATAATTAAAGATCAAAATATATTTTAAGACTTTAACAAAAAACGTCAGTATTAAAACCACATTTCTCGACACTATTTGAAGGTATGCTTTACTTGATTGTTTAGAGCCTCGGCTCTGTACAAACCGTACACACACACACACACACACACACACACACACACACACACACACACACATATATATATATATATATATATATATATATATATATATATATATATATATATATATATATATATACATATATATATATATATATATATATATATACATATATATATATATATATATATATATATATATATATATATATATGGAGAGAGAGAGAGAGAGAGAGAGAGCAAAGTTGTATTATTGTGTATGTAGATGGCCATATACAATATGTTTTAAATATTTTTAATAATGTAAGATAGTTGATAATTCTTGGAATATTTTTTGCTTATCAGTATATTTTATTTTATTAAAAAAAAGGAAACAAAATAATGGTTAGGTCAAAAGATCATTTTTGGGATTATTGTGATTAAATATGACGTAAATTGTATTGCAAATTTTGTAGTGAAGGCTTGTCTGCAGGGATAACACGATTCAAATATCATTTGTCAAGAGATCAAGAGAATGATATAAATTCCCTCAAGTACCTGATGATCTACAAGCTTTGTTTGTATGTCCGACACATGTAGAATCATATAAGCCCCTAAAGAAGAAGAAAAACATTACATTATATGCTCAAAATGTTGTTCAAAGTTCCGTAATCCTTGGTAATTGTAATACACATTTGGTACCTCTACTACCTCTTCTCATTGCAACAAGGTTCTTTACCATCATTTTTTAATAAGAAAGATAAAGACTTTGTTGACAAATAAGTTTATTGTGTATTTATCGTAAATAATATTACATTTAATGTTATCAACGTACAATCATTTGTTAATATGATAAATGCATGTATCAATTTTGATGTTGGCTACACATTGTAAAGTTACTCATCTTTTCGTACTAAATTAATATAAGAACTTAAGACAGAAGTTGATGCATATGTAGCTTCAACCAAGGAGTCATGAGTTCAATCAATGTGCACTTTGATGTCAGAACTCTGGTTGAATATAAAAAATCGGTCATTCCTCAATATTGTTTCTTCTTGACACAAAAGGGGTTCGTTTTTATAAATACATTTGAGGTATCTGAGCATAGAAGAACTAAATTATTTCTTGAAAAGATGATTCTTAAAGTCATTGAGGGGTTAGGGCCAATAAATTTTGCTCAACTAGTGACTAACAATAGATTAAGTTATGTTCACGCTAGTGATCTAATAGAATCAAAATTCTGTCATATTCATAAAACATAATATGCTACCCATCGGTAAGATTTGCTTTTAGAAAACATTGATAATGACATCACTTAGGTAAAAGATGTCATTAAGGATAGGAAGTTGATAAAGGGATTTTAGTATCGGCATACCATTGTTTTATATTTGATGAGAAAACACTCAAATGGAAGATAATTGAAAAATGTATGGTAAAACTAGATTTGCTACTAACGTTTTGATAGTTCAATCCATATTGCAAGTAGAAGAGGGTTTTAGATTAATTCCATCATCTGAATGTAGAGCTTTGAGTTATAACAAGAGAAAAAATGAGAAAATAATCATAAAAATAATTGAAAACTCCAAATTTTAAAATGGTGTGATAGATAGAATCACAACATTAGAGCCTCTTATCAACATGCTTGGTTTGGTTGATAGTAATGGGTCAACCATAAGATATTTAAATAAAGCAATATAAAGGGCAAGGGAGGTACTAAAGAGGAATTGTAGTAATCATGAATCTAGATATTTTGAATTGTTTGAAGAATTTTAAAAAGAGGCAAAAGAAAAATATAATTCACCTCATCTATGTTGTTATTACATTTCTTTATCCATATTTAATATGTGGCAGGTTTGTTAAACTTGATAATCCTAATGTGAAGGCTGACATTATCATGACTTTAGATACAATAATCCAGAAAGAGTACACAAATATATTCTTTTCAGGGTTATCGAAGTACCATATGTCGTATCTAAATGTATTTGATGGTGTTGCAATAAGATTATTGTTAACAATTCATCTTCGTAAGTATCTTCTTGTATTATTAGTGTTTTTGTATTTTTTTGTATTATTAGTTTTTCAATATTAGTTTTTTATTATTTTAATGAAATAAATTTTATTTCAATTTTAATTATATATTAAATATGTGGCTCAAAAATTTTTCATTATATAGGAGTTTGGTGGGAAGTCTGTGGAGAAAGCATTACACTGGTCAAATGGTTGCTATTTGGATTTTGAGCCAACCATGTAGCTCTTCAACGTGCGAATGACATTGGAGTGCTTTGAGGCAACACAAAACAAAATAATCAATAAATTGACACCAACTATGTTAATCAACTTAGTTAACTTAGTTTACGTAAAAATGAACTTGAAGGTGATGACTGCATCTTGTGAAAATAAAAAAACTGATTGTAATGCAATTAATCTTGAAGAGTTTGGTTCATTGCTAGAAGAGGTTTTTAAAGAGATGAGAAATGATGACACCTCTACAGATGATGATGATCATGGTGATGATGATGATGCATAATTACATGACTCGTTTCTATTAATTCTAATAACTCTACCATGTTGTATGTTTAATTTTGAATCATTCTAGTAATTTTTGTAGTTAATTTTGGATGATGGGATGAGATTCATGGGATAACTAAATTAATTGAGTTAATTATATTAGTTTAGTAAAAAATTTATGGACGGATTGTTTATTGATGGCCTTGGCAAATTTTATATTTTTTAGAATTTTAAATTTTCAAAATTTTTAAACTTATCCATTTTTTGTTCACTCCAAGTTTTTGTGCCTAACCCGATATATTCGCGACATTTTTATATAAAGTTTTTTTGCCGATCTGTATTTTAACTAGACCTTTTTCATCTAACTTTTTAAAATAAACTGATTTATTTCTGATTTTATGGTGAGTCGATATATTGATATTGCCTGGCTTCCTAACTATGTGTAAAACCAATGGAAAACTGTTTCATGCATCAATTCCCGCATTTCTACGCCTTTAAAATGGATGCAAATGGATGGTTTATCTAAAGGACCTAGTTTCTATACCCCATAGATGTAGAAATGCGGGTCTCTTCATAAATCTTTTTTTTGAGATAGATTTTAATACTTAATTTTTAAGTACATGTAATCTTTGATCATGAATGTGAATAAATAAATAAATTAAAAAAATTAAAAAAATTAATTCTAGTAAGAAAACATTTGGAACGTTAGTTTCTATTGTTTTTAGATGGAACACCGACTTGCATCCAATATTAAGATGGTTACACTTTCCCACATATGTAAAAATACGGTCCAGCCAACATGAAACACTTTCCTTAACTAAAAACAATTGAAACTAATGGTCCATAAGCTTTCTTTTATATATATATATATATATATATATATATATATATATATATATATATATATATATATATATATATATATATATATATATATATATATATATATATATATATATATAAACCTAACCCTAATCCCTATTCTAGCAAACCTTATAATACCATAAGATCCAGTAGACCACACCTAGACCCAATCCTAACTTAAGAAACATCAAATTATACCATAACCTATCGGCAAACCCTAGACCACTTATCCCAAATCTAGGTTCCTAACTATCTCAAGCTTAAACAACCAAGACTCAACTTAAGTCTACTTAGACATAGTAGGCAAATCCTCAAAGATCGGTAGAAGTTGGCATTTGAAGTCCCTACTTTGATCAGGCCATGGTTCTAGGTGTTGGGTTTGCAGGCCTAATCTTCAATTAGGTATCTAATTCCTTTTTTTTTACTCTATATTATTTCACTTGTATTTTTAGTTCAGTTTAACTTATCTTAATTTTCTTTTTCTATATCCTCTTACCTAATTTCTTTTTTTTAACTCTATTATTTCACTTGCATGGTAGTTTAGTTTTAACTTATCTTAATTTTCTTTTTCTAAAATCTCTTATAAATCTCTTCCCCTCTTACTCCCAAAGCTTTTCGAAGTGTGAGCTTTTATCAGATTTCTAGTTTCAGTACCTTGCAAGCCGGCTTAGCTGGCTATCGGTAAAGAAGGGCATTTCCCAGATCAGCCCTTTCACTAATTATAATTCATTGGAACCCCATATAAACTACCATCGAGTGACACCGTTTAAGCCTGAGGTTAGGTCGAGTGGGTGAATTGTTCGCCTCAAAATGGAGCATAAATGCATTTATATAGCTCAAGGACCCCTTGCGAATTGCATTTTTCATAAAAGAAGCCCAATAAGCATATATCAATCGTTTGGTTTTATAGAAATCAATTGAAAAGACTCTAATTTATCCGTTAGTAAGGTGAAAAGTAGTGCATGAATGAGTTCCAGCAAGTTAAATGATGTTAGAATGACCAAAACTTTAGATTTGGAGGAGTTTCGGCAATGAGGACAAGTTACCAAATATCACTGTCTAGCAAGAAAAGGTTCAACAATGGTGGACTTCTGGTGCCCGCTACAACTTTAATACAAGATCTCAGCAGTGGTAAAATGTTTTAATGATAGAACGATAGAAGCAACAGAGATTTGAGAGATCAAAGTACCATGTGGAAGAAGATGGATTTTTCTGCCTTCATCTTGTGGAAAAGGTCTTGTATATGTATGCAGAGGTTGATGCATTACACAGTCCATGCAATATACAAAAAAAGAAAGAAAATATCATAATATATGCAACTGGTACGATAAAGGAAAGATCATCATATATTATACAACTGTATGATAAAAGCAAATTATCCTATGATATCTAAGATAGAGGAAATATACATGTACATTTTTAGCCTTGTTTCTTTACTAAATAAGTTATTGGTCACTTGGCCTACAGTCACTCTTCCTTCTGATGTTGAATTATACAGTGAAATAACCAATTTTCCCATCTATCTGGCAAGACACTAGCAAAAGTAACCAACTACTATTAACTGCAGTCTCCAGTTCATACATGTCCAGCAATTTTTGCCAAAAATGATTATACAATTTCCTCATTCAACAAATGGTTGAATACGATATCATGCAACCATAGTAATATGCCTATGATAGTTTTTTGATTATATGAAATTTCTCTAGCTGATGCATTGTAGGCACCATTGCCTGTTAAACTTTAATATAGGCTGCCATTTTGAGTCCACTTGATAAATTGTAAGTAATGAGAAAATTATTTGTTCTTACAGAAAGATTTATGGTAATTTAATTAATTATAAAACCATTTACTCATTTGGTTAAGTTTCTATAGAAAAGCTTGTGTCATGAGTATCTAAACACCGACATATTCCAGAGTGTGTATTCTGAATGTTTTTTTCTTTAAACCCATTTTCTCACTTGGATAACTAGGTAAACAAAACACAAAGAAGAAAGAATTTGAGCACCGGAAAACCTATATAGATTTCGAGCTAATTCAGGGTGCACACTATACAATTTTTTTTCTTAGGTTAGTGAAGGATGCTTAGGCAAATGACCGACTTAAATAGGATTTTGTTGTCTTGAAATTTTGAGAATTTTTTTACAGAATTTTAAGTCGAAGCACATACATAGGTTTCATCCATATCCAAGCCGTATAATTTGTTTAAACCCATCTTCCTGCTCGAATAAGTTTTTAGGGAAAAAAGAAAGGATTTTTATGTACTTACATAGTAATAGCAGTGCACTTTTTTTTTTTAAATCCAAATGCACCCTCTCGTAACAATTTATAACCAAAATAAAAAAGAAAAAATTGATACAAGATTCCAACTTTATACTATAGAAGTAAGGTGTACTTAAAAAATTCACTAGACAAAGGTGTTTTGAAGTTGGAAAGCTTTCTAATCGATCATCTTGATATCGAGATTTATGAATATAAAGAAAGAAAATAACTTCAAATCTTAAAAATAATGTGTACGAAGTTCCGAGGACCCTCAATTTTCAAGATTTTCAAGTACTTATGGGGCTTGTTTGGGTACATGGATTTTAAAGCATGGATTCCTAATATCTTGGATTTTTCCAAAATCCATTGTTTGGACTACTTAATGACTAGGATACTTCGGATCAGGAAAATCAAAATCATGGAAATAAGACCTACTTTTTCATGATTTCATTTCCACACCAAAACCGGTTTTTCTGTATTTCCAAAGCCCATGGATTTCACTCATTGGCTTCCTCGACCCGAAACATAAAGAGCATTTGGTAGGTATGAAAATTTTAGAGAGAGAGAAAGAACCTAAATTTTTTAAAGAGATAAAACCTTTAAAAAATTTTAGTAAGAGAAACTATCTCAAGTTTTAAATTTTAGAGAGAAAAAGTATGTTAAAATTTTAGAGAGAGAAAGTATGTTAAAAAATTTTAGAGAAAGTAGCAATTTTTTTATAAAGATGAACTATCGCAAAATTTTAGAGAGAGAAATTATATCAAATTTTAATTTTTTGAGAGAGAAAATGTGTTAAAATATTAGATAGAGAAGGTATATTAAAATTTTAAAGAAAGAAAATATATTAAAATTTTAGAGAAAGTACCAAATTTTTTTAGAGAGATGAATTATCTCAAAATTTTAGAGAGAGAATCTATCTCAAATTTTAACTTTTAGAGAGAGAAAGCTTGTTAAAATTTTAGAAAGAGAAAGTAGGTTAAAAGTTTAGAGAAAGAAAGTACCAAATTTTTTTAGAGAAATAAACTATCTCAAAATTTTAAAGAGAAAAGAGCGAAAGAACATGAAAATTTTTAGATACATAATCTATCTCAATTTTTTACAGACAGAAACTATTTCAAAACTTTCAGAGAGAGGTAATATTAAATCTTAAGTTTTTGATAGATAAAGTATTCTTAAAATTGTAGAGACAAAAAGTATTCTTAAACTTTTAGAGAGATTATTATAAATTCTAGAAAGAGAAACTGCAAAAAAAAATTTAGAGACAGAAGTATCTCGTTTTTTAGAAAGAGAAACTATCTTGAAATTTGAGTTTTAGAGAGAAACTATCTCGAATTTGGAACTTTAGAGAGAGAAAATATATGAAAATTTTAAAGATAAAAATTATATCAAATTTTAGAGGGAGAAACTTTCAAAAAAAATTTAGAAATAGAAACTATCTCAAAATTTTTTGAGAGAGAAACTATTGTAAAATTTATGTTTTATAGAGAGAAAGTAGATGAAATTTTTGGAGAGAGAAACTATCTCAAAAGAATTTAGGAAGAAACTATCTCAAAATTTAATTTTTAAAGAGAGAAAGTATCTTAAATTTTAAACTTTAGAGAAAGAAAGTATATCAAATTTTGAAGAGACTATCAAATTTTAAAGAGATACTATTTCAAAATTTTAGAGAGGGCAACTATCTCAAGTTTTAAGTTTTAAAGAGAGAGTATCATAAAATTTTAGAAAGAGAAACTATATTAAATTTTATAGAGAGTAAAGCACCTAAAAATTTTAGAGAGAGAAATTATGTCAAAAATTTTAGATAGATAACTTCAAATTTTAAATTTTAGATAGAAAGTATATTAAAGTTTAGAGAGAGAAACCATATCAAATTTTTAAAAAAGAAACTATCTCGAAAATTTTATAGATACACTATCCCAAATTTTGACTTTTAGGAAGATAAAGCATATAAAAATTATAGAAAGAGAAATTGTATTAAGTTTAATTACCAAACAATGGACAAAGAAATGATGGCAAGGAATCCATTAATTTTGTATTGTTTATCTAAACAAGAGATTTGAGGAATCCATGACAAAAATCCATGGTATTGAATGTCCATAGATTTCTTTAGGATTTCAAATATGATTTCAAATATCTAAGATTCCTAATTTCCTCCTATCCAAACCGTCGCATAGATCGCCTGTTTTTAAATCTGCTTAAAACTGTGTTAACTTGATTCGAACGCGGCCATCTGCATATCATCCAGTGACGTTGAAGCCAGGCTTCTCGTCCAAATGTCCATTGCACTTTACATGCATTGCGTCTGGAATAAACCTTCCTCAGCTTTAACAGCCACGCCTATTCTATAAATGAATATTCACAATCTTTTTACTCCCTATTTAATCTTAATTTTCCGAAGAAGGAAGAAGAGAAAATCTTTCTTTCCTAATATGGAAGATTTTGCCGGCATGGCGGGATTTGCCAATTTCCATTGAGAGAGAGATAGTGCATAAGAGAGAGAATTAAGGCATTGAGAGAGAGAGAGAGAGAGAGAAGTAGGGCATTGAGAGTTCAGAGTTAAGAGGGAGAGGGAGAGAGGGCTGGTTTGTATTTCTAAAAATGGAGGAAGATGACCTGAGAAAGGGACCGAGATGGAGAAAGCGCCCCAATGTGCGTTATGCCTCCAGCACCATCTGCTTCTCGTTACAGTTTTTCATCTGCTTCACCTCAGTCCGCTTCCATGCCTCCAGCACCATCCACTTCTCGTTACAGTTTTTTATCGGCTCCACCTCAGTCCGCTTCCATGCCTCCAGCACCATCTGCTTCTCGTAACGATCAATGGAAGTCTCCCACCTTTCAACCTGCTTTCGAAGAATCTGCAACTGTAAAACAATTTAAAATAAATCGTGATTGTTTCCATTATCTATTTAAACAGGTAGATGAGTCCCTCGTTTCCCGTGAAAGGTAGGCTTTCTTTGATTTCTTGGTTTTTTGAACTGGTTTTGTATTTTTGGAAACTGAAGTTGTTTTGCGGGGCATGCAGGTTTCTCGTGACGAAAGAGGAAAATATTTCTAGACGAGAACGTGCTGTTTGGGAACGGGAACAGTTTATGAATTCCTTCCTGCTTGAGCTCGAAGAGCTGAAGCGGGATGCTTCGTTTTACAAGAGAAGTATTTTTGGATGGGAAGCCGTCTAATGGAAAGGTATTGGCTTCAATGTACTTTAAGAATGTTATCTCGTCTTCGCTGTTTTTACTGAAAATCAAAGTTACTCGTTATTGGTGAACGCTAGTGGTATTTTAATGGTGCATGCAAGCTGAATTGATCTCTGGTCTATTGATTTCGTGGGAAACACGTGCATCAGATAAAGATGTATGGCCACAATGATGTTTTTGAGTTCTTATTGGTTCCATGCCCATAGGAGTACTTAAAACTGTAAGAATTCCATGGGCTTCTTAGAAATCCTTATATTTCCTTATCGTACCATGTTGTCATATTTATATGACAAAATGCAATCATTTGTATGCAAAATAGATTGATATGAAAGAGCATAGTATGTGATTTCTTGGCTTTGGAATCATAACATCTATAACCTTTTTAAGTTAATAACTAGCTAAACAAACTTTACCTGCATGGCTATTAGAATCTGCGCTTATCAATTTGGAGTTAGGATGCTAAAAAGCGTTTTCTTTAGGGAGTTGGAATGATGATGAGTTGCACAATAGGATTGTTTCCGAACATCACAGCCCCAAGAGTTACGGGAACTTTGATTTCTGCATAATCCACACTACTTTCCAATTAAGATCTGAGCTTATCTATTTGGAGTTAGGATGGTGAAAGGCGTTTTCTTTAGGGAGTTGGAAAGATGATGAGTTGCACAATAGTCAAGAATGAAGATCTATTCAGGTGGATTGATTCCGATCATCACTGCCCCAAGAGTTACATGAACTTTGATTTCCGCATTAACGACACTATTTTCCAGTTAACAGCACCATTTTCTCATTGGCGACATCATTATTCAATTCCATAGCAAGAATACATCCACAATTGGCAGCACACACCCACAACGAAAAAGAAACGGAGCACTTGAGATTGAAAGTTTCTTTTTCAACTACCATATTGATGCATGCTTCCTTGATGTGCATGCTACATCAACTAAAAGTTGCAAGGGGGAGCTCTCTTTCTTTTACGTTTTTCCCATTTCCTCATGCATCTGTGCTTCAAGTTGCATCTTAATGATTCTAAGAGGGTAGGATCATGTGTTTCTGCTATATGCTTCGATGATATCAGAGTGTTCTCTGTTGTGTAAATGTCTTAGAGCCTGATCAAGAGCAATTTGGTACAACAATTGCTTCCAAAAATACCATGCGGATTTAAATTCTCTAATCGGGCTGTATCTTGCACGTAGGTGGTGTTGTTGCTGCCAAAATTAATATTCCCATTGACACCTACGTCATGCTTCGTGGAATTTGATTTATTTGCCTGTTTGATCTCCTCAGGCCTTTCAGAAATTAAGTTTCAATTCTTCTTTGTTAAGAAATACTGTCGTGGCCTCCATATGGAATACCTTGATGAGGTGCCTTTCCAGTTATGAATGTGTTGCATGGCCGAAATTGGGAACTGGGATCTGTTTCAGTTGCGATAATCCCATTTCTATTTTTAGACAATCAAGAACACTGATCTTGGCCATCTTTTGTCCTATAAAATGTTGCAAACTCAATAAATTTGTTCTTGTTTCTTGATTAAGATAGAGAAACTTGAAGTGTGTTATTGTTCAATATGTTCTTTTCTGCATGGTTCTATACACTGTCTCATACAAGAGCATGGTTGTTCTCCAATTTTGTAGAGGACTCAACTTTGTTCACTTATTTTTTCTCATGTTCTCTGTTAGCAATTCTCGTAGGCATTAGGTGTAAGGAATGTGTTGCACATTGTCCACCACACAATGCATATGTGAATTTCTTGCAGTCAAATGGGAATATCTCTAATGAGGTGCCCAATGGTTTGGGGCCCCACATCGAAAACAAGCTATTTAAGTGGCTTCATGGCAAAGCGGCATGAAGAAAGACCATGTAATGCATCTACAGTTTTTGCAATGTCCAATTACATAGTTTCCACAATCGCCCAGCCCCGTAGCTGCTGTCAATGTTCCAGGTGTGCATCTGCTGTAGGGGATGCAATACCACCTACATGGGTTCGCTATCCCACTGAAAGTGGGATCCTGAGCTTGTTCCTACCCTATGGGGATAGCAATTTGAAAGCAACATGTGGAAAAATATATCTCTTATCTAAGGAGCACTGTATCTGCATGTTACAGCTTGAATTTTGCAGGAAATCTGTCACATAAGTGTGTGTCTATATACAATAGTAAGATGCACCTGTTTTGCGGGTCCTGTCAAAAGGATATGTAAATATTATAGCAAACAATATGGTGAATGAGAAAATGACTATGTCTCTCTTTATAGCATATTAGACATATCCTTAGCCAAATGAGTAAATGTTGCATGCTATTTAAACATAACAAACAAAATTTGATACATCAAATAACCTGAAGAGAATATAATTGAGATTATAATTATAATTATATTTAGTAATCTTAGAATAAACTAGTTAATTTATACAATTGTTATTGTTGTCATCATCATCATAGGTTCAGGATTCCTAATATAATTGTTATTGTTATAATCAATATATATGCATCATCATCATCATCATCATTATCTAATTGCAAATTTTAGTCTTGTAATATATTCATAATATTTAATTAGGATTCTTCTTATTTTCGCAATTGTTATAATATTCATTAGAATATTACAGCTATGTTGTTAGTATAATTAATATTATTTATATCAATCACATTTTTTTAGTAATTAATAACACTAATAATTATTGTAATGAAAATAATTAATTATAATGATTTAAATAAGAAAAACGTTTATATAAGGTTGCAATCTTATAAGAGTTTCTTGAGATAGCTATTGCAATTTTTTTTTGATGAATGGTATGCTTTCTTCGACTCTAGATACTTAGGAATTGTGTTTATGCACTAAATGTAATTGCTATTTGAGGAGAAGGGGATATGATGGTAACATTTCCTATGAGAATTTCAGTATTCATATTGATATCTAACTGTTGGAGTGGTTGTCCCCTCCAAGTTGTTGCTTGTGCAACCAACATCAGATCTCCATAGTAGTGTATTGTCATTTTTTCCTAAGCAACCAAAATTGTCCTTGGATCTCTCTATACTTGATTTGTTTTTCTTTAGTTAAATGCTTAATTAATTGTCCTTTGCTAATAAAAGTCAGTTTTGTGTTGGGAAGAAAAAAATACAGAAGAACTCTACTTTTCCTAAGGTCTGTTCTGAAGTTGCTGACATATCATTTTCTTCTGCTGCCTTTATGAATGCCCATACTTCTGCTGCAACTCCAATTTTATTGATGCCCTATCCTAGTTGTGCGGCTTCTCTAACCAACATCTGATCTCCATAATGACATATTGTCATTTTATTTTTGAGCAACCAAAATTTGTCTTGTGCCTATTTTTCACTTTGATAAATGCAAATTTCCTTTTAGCTTTGAAATGGACACGAAAATGATTTTTAACATGGGAAATAGCAGGATATTTTACATAAGTCTGAATATATTTTCAATAAAAGTCCGTTCTGTGATCGAAGAAATCATTGCGGATGAACTTTGATTTTCCTAAGGCAGGTTCTTACCTATTATTTTGTTATGCTGAATATCCTTGTGTCTCTAACTCCATGGCTATTGGACTGTGTCCCTATCCTAGGTCCAAGGCTAGTGCCACCAATATCTGATCTACATATTATCATTTTTCTTGAGCAACAAAATCTTGTAGGTGCATCATTTTCTTTAGCTTCAGAATGGATTGTGGCATTATTTATTTCATGGGAATTTGCAGGATGCTTTTCATGAGTCTGATCTTGTTTCCAATAGAAGTCAGACCACGAAGAAATCAATGCAGATGAACTCTATTTTTCCTGAGGTTTGTTCTTGAAGTGGCGGACCTATTATTTTCTTGCTTTGCATGTATATATTTCCTTACTTTATACAACAAAAAAGAATATATGTTCTTACTCTATAGCTCCAATGCTATTTTTAGATGAAATCAGATGTCTTGGCCCAAGAATCTCTAAACCATAATGGTGCTTCCGTGAATGCTAGTAAAAAACCAGTTAGGCAATTGAATGCGGTTCTTGCACTTCAGGTATTCATAAGTTTGAGCACTCTGTAAGAATGAACTGTTTTTGTGTTCAACATTAATTGGATAAAATTTCTAATAGTTGATCTGCTGTATATTTTCAAGTGATGAAAGTTGTGTTATTTGCAGGCATCATCTGCTTATGCTCGCACTTCCAAAATTCGTAAGAAAGGCCCTGTTAAGAGAAAGCAGCATTTAGGTTCTCGATTATCAAAAGGAAGTCAGTGGCACAGTTGCTGTGGAATTATTGATGATTGCCATGGAGGTCCAAATTGTAGTCTTCCAAGAGATGTAATTACAGGATGTTCAGGGACTGTTGATGCCTGCATTCCAAACACTGGTAGCTTTAGTGATATTGACAATGAAATAGCTAGAGCATCTTGTTTTAAAGAGGCACCTCAGCCATCTCTACCTGAAGCTCCCTCTACTTCTTCCAAACAGAAAGAAATGGATGTTATGGCAAGTAATCAACTGCCAAACTCTTCTTTCCCAAGTATGACCTTCAAAATCAAGGCTGAGAATATTGAATACAGTCAAACTAGTCCTTCAAAGAGTCAGGAGGCGAATGTGCAAGCAGTGGATAAGATGAAAGGGGAAAATGAGACTGATGGCTCTTTGAGCGCCATTATGCAAGCAGTGAGTATGAATGGCAAAAATTATGGTGCTCCTGATATAGATGAGGTAGATCGTGTTCCATTGCAGGACAGGGTTAAAATCTCATTGTCAAGGGAGCTTTCTGCGATGGATGATATCAGTAACACTGCATGCTTAGAAACAAATCAGCCATGGGACATGAGATTTGATTATTTTGACTCTCTTGATTCCATCAACGACGAAGTTTAGCCACATCCCCTTGAAAAGGAAGGTTTGGTCAGACATTTGAAATTCATACTTAAAATATTATAAAATATTAGGAAGATTTGGTAATACCTATACTTCTTGAAAGAAAAAATTGACATACTAATGTTTTGCATGAATCAAAAATCTAATGTCAGCTACAATTTTCGATTTTTAATAAAGGACAAGCATAATCCCATTATATGCAATACTTTAACTTGCACATGTGGCCGTTACAAATTGAAGTTTTTACCATTTCTTTTTTCTTACATGTGGTTTTCATTTAGACCTTTTCTTTTTTCTTCTTTTTTAATTGTGTTAATTTGGATCTATAATCTTTACATTCTCTAATTTTTGATGTGGAATGGGAATCGCCAATCAGATGAAGTTCATTGGGCCGATTCTCTCTCGGAATAAAAAAAGAAAAATGGTTTGATAGGGCTGCAGCCCTATCAAAATACGTTACGCCTTACCTCAAACCCCATTGAAAGTTGCAATTTTGGAATTAGAAAACCTTCAAATCGATCATCTCAGTTTTGAATTATTGTTGTGAGAAAAAATTCGGATTCCAAGCTCTAAAAATAGTATATATTGTAACACATTATCTAGATCATCCATTTTGCCCTAAAAATAAGTGCTCATGGATCCAATAGATCTGTACCACTTTTTATGCTTCAAATCTAATAGTCGGCATTGGAGTTTGATATTGGATCCATCATGGAGATTTTCAATGCCAAAATCGATTTCTAGATAAGGATTCGAAGTGAGGCTCTACTGTGTTTTCATAAAACCTATGCCTTAAATAAAATTTTTTGCAATATTTCCTTTCATTATTCCCCATGTATGATAGGTTTGTGTGATGATTTACCAAGACAATACATATGATCTTAATCTTTGAACCCTTCTATTAAAAAACGGGAAAATTACGTAAATATCAGTTTTAGTTTTCATTATTACCAAAATACCGAATACCTTCTATAATTACTGACTTATTTTCGGTTTTTCAAAAACACAAATCATGCCAATTTCAGTTTTAAAAACATCAAAATAATGGAAAATTTTAAATTTTTGGTTCTTCAATAACCGAAAATTTTTTTCTCTGCCATAAACGACCAGTTTCAGGCAAAAAACCAGAGGCTCCCACATTCGTCAACTCTTCAAAACCCCACAACCATGGCCTCTTCAATTAGCAAAGATGGTTTGAGATAGAGAGGTTTTAGGGAGAGACGGGTCTTTGATTGAGAGAGCGGGGTTAACAGAGAGGGTTTCAGAGAGATAGCGAAGGGCTCTTCAATTAGCAACGATGGTTTGAGAGAGAGGTTTTAGGGGGAGAGGGGTCCTCTGATTGAGAGCAGGGGGTTTGAAAGAGAGAGGGTTTCAGAGAGATATAGAAGGGCTCTCTGATTAGCAAAGATGGTTTCAGAGAGAGGGGATCTCTGATTGAGAGAGGGGGAGTTTGAGAGAGATAGAGGGAGAGATAGAGGGTTTCAGAGGGATAGAGAAGGGGTTCGTGAGAGAGAGAGATATCGAGAGAGCATACGCAGATGACCCACGAGAGAAAAAAAAAATTGGTTCTACAAAAACCGAAGGCCCACATTCGTCAGTCTGCTCTTCAAAACCCCACAACCATGGCCTCTCCGATTAAGAAAGATGGTTTTAGAGAGAGAAGTTCAGAGAAAGAGGGGTCTCTGATTGATGATGGTGCCTCTCTGAATAAGAAAGATGGTTTCAGAGAGAGGGATCTCTAATCGAGGATGGTTTCAGATAGAGGTTTCAGGGAGAGAGGGGGTCTTTGATTGAGAGAGGTGGTTTGAGAGAGAGTGTTTCAGAGAGTTAGAAAAGGTTCTCCGATTAGAAAAGATGGTTTCAGAGAGAGATGTTTCTAGGAGAGAGGGGTCTAATTGAGAGAGATAGAGAAGCTCTCCGATTAGCAAAGACAGTTTCAGAGAAAGAGAGGGGGGTTTGAGAGAGATAGAGAAGATCTCCGATTAGCAAAGATGGTTTCGAAGAGAGAGAGAGAGAGAGAGAGAGAGAGGGGGGGGGGGGGGGTTTGAAAGAGAGAGGGTTTCAGAGAGATAGAGAAAGCTCTCTGATTAGTAAAGATAGTTTCAAAAAAAGAGGTTTCAGAGAGAGAGCGGTCGTTGATTGAGAGAGGGTGGGTTTGAGAGAGAGAAGGTGGGTTTGAGAGATAGAGGCTTCAAAGAGATAAAGGAGGGGTTTCAGATAGATAGAGATAGGTAGAGAGATAATACGCAGAGGATCCATAAGAGAGAGAGAAAAAGTTCAACTGAAATTGACATGATTTTAGTTTTTCAAAAACCGAAAATGGGTAGTTTTATCTTTTTTAAAAAAAATTGTTATGAAGTCCAAAAAAAGGACATATCAGTAATAACGGAAAGTTTCAGTATTTTGGTAATAACATAAGCTAAAATGAATATTTACGTAATTTTCCCTAAACAAAATAATACACGTGTGCACTTTATTGTTCTTCAAAATTGTCAACTAATTCAAAACTATCAACTAATTCTAGACCTGGTAGGAGTATGGCCTACGCTTGATGGACTAGTGTTTGACCTTGGCAATGGTTATAGTTAGTTCGACTCTTACCATTTAAGTTGCTGATTAAAAAGACCAAATGAAGGGTGCATTACACATGCTGCACGGTATTCTTTATGGAACCATGTGAAAACTCTAAGAAACCAAATGTTTCTTTTCTAAGTTATTTCGTAACCGTCCTCTTCCCACTCAACGGTCATGGAACGTGTGCGCACACGTGAGACCAATGTTATGGGACTTGCTGCTTCTGGCTGTGGTGAGTTATTTGATCGAGTCTTTGATACATTCAAGTCATCCACAGGACCGAAAAGCTCTAAATAAATTAGAAAAAAAGAAAAAAAAAGTTAAAGATAAGTACCAAAAGTAAAATAAAATAGAAAACAACATTAAAAAGGTCAAAACGAGGTTTAAAAAATATTAAAAATATAGGTAAAGAAAATTTGATTTATAACAATTGCCTAAAGTATACTAAAATAAAATACATCTAAATGAGCATAAGAAGTAGTAAAAAATGGATTTCAAAAATCACTTTGTGGGCAAAAATAATCTAAAAAAGAAAGAAAAATATAAAAATAAGTAATTATGGCCTAAATATTACCCAATCTTTTCCAAATCAATAGAAAACATTTAAAAGATTGTCTACAAAGAGACCCTTTATCTTTTATACACGGAGGTTACAACTATTCATACTCATTAGATGTCAAATTTGATGGCTTGAGGTGAGTCACGAAGTTCGAAAAGTTATTTTTGAAATTTGTGTCTATTCAATAACACTATTACAACCACCCATTTTAAAATTTAAGAGACAAGAATGAGTGTGGCCATCATGTATAAAAGATAAATGGTCTCTTTGTAGACAATCTCGACATTTAAAACCTTATAAACAAATTTCTTATTTTTAAATTTTTTAGATTTTTTTAAAAAATTTGCTACTTGACAACCCTAACCTGCCAAAACCGGAACATGGCCAGTGGTCGCTTCTAGTAACCCGACGTAGTCCAGGTCAACCCGGCCGGTTTTGCAAACTTTGTTCACTCGTTCTACTAGCGCTTTGCAATTCCATGTGGCTTCTCCGGTTCTCAATGGCGCCCAATTTATCTTAGAGAGAAGAAAATAAAAAGTTGAGAGGCTGTAGATCACTGGTTGCCTTGTTAATCACCATTGAATTTCGTAAAGGGCTCATACTTTAAGGCAGTCCAGATTCGCATTTTATATGTGGAAAACGTTTACGTAGAGCCGAGGATCTAAACAATCAAATTAGAGTGCACCTCAAACATTTCACTAGAAGAGGTTGTTTTGATGCTCAAATATCGTCAAATTGTTCATCTTGACATCAAGATGCATGGACATGAGAAACAAATGGATTTCAAGTTTTGGAAATAGTGCATCTTGTAACACATTTTTAGACCGTCAATTTTCAATTTTTCATAGATCTACTCGATCTACACAATTTTTGAAGGGTTAAATTTTATAATTAGAGATGAAAATATATTTTAATGCAATCACAAAGAGTTCCAGTATTGAAACCACATTTCTCGACATAATTTGAAGTTGCGCTGTACTTTGATTATTTAGATCCTCGACTCTATACAAACCGCATCCTTTACATATAGAAAAGAAAATTATTTTGATGCAATAATAAAATAAGCGAGCCTTATCTTAAAACTGGCCAAAAGTTCTAGTTCTGGCATTGTAAAAGCTTCAAATCGATCATCTTAGCCTTGACCGTTATTATTATAAAAAGAATTTGGATTTCAAGCTATATTGTAACACCTTATTTAGAGCGTCCATTTCACCCTAAAAATAAGTTTTCGCAGATCGCCAAGATTTGTAACATTGTTTTAGCTTTAAATTTCATAATCGGTATTGGACATTGATATTAGAGCCATCATAAAAACTTCTTCTGATGCCCAAAGTGCTTTCTAGATGAAGATTTGAGGTGAGACTGTATTTTGTTTTTATAGAGCCTAGGACTTATAGATATTGCATCCTATAGAAAATGTTTATAAGGTTGAGGCCCTAAATAATCAAACACCTTAAATGCTACCCTCAATTCCAATCAATTCGACCTTGAGATACATGAAAATACTAATAAAAATTAATAATAATTGAAAAAAAATATTTCTAGTCTTGGAAATAGTGCATCTTGTAACACATTATCTAGACCGTCAATTTTCAAAATCTTTAAGTATTCATAGATCTTCTTAATCTACACTATTTTTTAAGCTTTAAATTTTCTAATTAAAGATGAGAATAAATATCCAGGACATCATAAAATTTTTTAGTATTGAAATGATATCTTTCGAGCTTATTTGAAGGTGTGCAGTGTTTATGGCCTCAGCCTTATAATAATTTTTACAAAAATCATATATAATTCCAGTCTTAATAATCAGTTAATGAGAAAATAGTTCTAGAAATGGATCAAGGCATATGCATTGAAAGATTGTGGAATTGTGGACTCCTTGTGTTATACTTTTTTAATCCCTACTTATAAGAATTTTATTTCCAGTATTCAGTAGTTATTTGATTCATTGTATTGTTAATGAGTTTCAACTTATTGCTTGATAATTTAATTTTGCCTATAATATTGTTTTTGAAATACCACTGTCATAAAGCAGTGCACTTTCTATGCACAACAATCCGCCTTACACTTCCCAGACCCTTCTATCCTCAACTTTTGAAAAACTTCAACACAAAGTTATTATATGTGGTTTGAGGGGCTTAACCAAAAAAAAAACACAGATGGAAACTCTTCTATCCTCAAAGGAAGCTAAAAACTATCAAATTCAAACTAAATCTCTTTGTCACTAACTTCCATCATAAAAACCAAGTACACATTTTAAAAAAACCCAAACACAAAAAGAGAAAACTCTAGGTCCTAGTCCAAAAGGATATAAGAAATACAATATAATTGTACTACTATAAGAAAAAGGCTAAAAAACATTTGTACAACTATAAAAAAATACCCCAAAATTCACATCCAAAACGCATATAATTGCAAAATATATAATTGCAAAAACATAAATAAACCCACCAAAAGTCGCATTAAAACCCTAAATAACCATAAAGCAAATCTAATAAGAAGTGATAAAAATTAATATGAAACTAATCCAATATGAATCGTGCAAAATGTCATAAAGCAAATCAAATAACAAATGATAAAAATTAATATGAAACTAATCCAACGTGAATCGTGCAAAATGTTAATACTTTAGTGTAGTATTTTGAGGGGCTTTTATAAACAGTAAAATCCCTTAGAAATAACCTAAAACTACAAATAAGGAAATATAAATATTTTAAAATTTCACAACCTTAATTTCCTAAAACCATGATGACAAAAACATAACTTTTATTCATTTTTTAGTTTTCTAAAATTTAAAGTAAAACAGACAAATATTAAAAGTAAATAAACAAAACCCCACCTAGTGTTGAAGCTTGGTTGGAGTCTAGCCGGACATTTTGTTGTCAAACTTCGGTGTTGGGTTAGAGTGGTTTGCTTGAGAGTTGAGGGAGAGGTCCTATCAAATGATAAAATGTATATGAAAAAGTTTACATAAGGTTGTAACCTTTTTTTTTTTTTTTTAAGGAATTCTAAAATATTATTAAGTCAAAACGAGATTACAGAATCAAAGACATCAGTCTTAGATAAGAAGGAACCCCTTTGGCAAGGTAATCAACCAACACAATGGCTTCCCGATAAATAGGCATGAAAGTAAAGGTAAAGGGCCTTATCCAAAATCTGTAGTAAAACAGACCTCAACTCTCGAAGTGTCTTCTGCATCCCATTACACCAATTAATAATATTCAAGAAGTCACCTTCAATATTACAGAAAAAACCTAGATTCCTTGCCACCAAAAATCGTAGGCCCTATAACAGTCTATAGATTTCGACATCATTTGCCATCCTCACCCTAAGCAGTCCTGCATACATAAAAATAACTTCTCCATTCCAATTTCTATCCACTCTTCCAAAACCTGCTAGACCAGGGTTCCCTAATGAACTTCCACCAAAATTGAGCTTCAAAATGTAGAATCATATTTTAAGGTTGCAAACTTAAAATGTGAAATTAGTGTTGAAAAACCTTATAATTGATCATCTCGACATCGCGATGCATGAATATGAAAAAAAAAAAAAAGATTTTTGAGTCCCAAAAATAGTGTATCTTGCAACACATTATCTAGACCGTCCGTTTTCAAGATTTTCATATATTCATAGGTCTACTTGAATTTAATCATTTTTGTAGTTTAAAATTTTATAACTAAATATGAAAATAAATTTTTAAATAATCTTTAAAATGTTTTACACCAAAATTACATGCTATGATAAAATTTGGAGGTGCACCTTAATTAAATAGAAACCACGCAATATAAATATATATTAAGACCAATTAAATATATTCCTTTTTCATGGCAAATTCAAAACAAGGGGCAGAAGGATCATTTGTTCACGCACTGAGAACATACGACTTCGGATATTGAAAATGTCATAATTTAACCTTTTGACTTTGGATTTTAAATATTCGAAGTGAGGGTAAAATGAAATTCAGAAAAAGGTCAAAAAAGGGATATGCGCATAATATTAAACAATTACAATGGATTTTCATAATTAGGCTAATTATATAGGATATATGGGTATATTTCTCTTTTGTTATGATGATTTGGTAACCTTTCGTATTGCATAATTGAAACATTATTATTATTAAATGTTATAATATAACATTTTGATTTTGGATTTTAAATATCTGAAGTGAGGGTAAAATGGAATTCAAAAAAGGGTGAAAAAAAAGGACATGCACATAATATTAAACAATTACAGTGTATTTTTTCGTAATTAAGCTAATTATATAGGATATATGCGTAAGTTTCTCTTTTTATTCTCTTTTTTATGATGATTTGGTAACTTTCCTATTACATGATCGAGTTTTTATTATTATTATTTTTTACTTTTCTAAAGTATTGGAATGTAATGAATCAAATGGTCTAATAATCCATCTTTTATATAATTTTTTGGACTATTGTAGATTTTTAATGATTTTCTTTACTTCATTTTTGTTTTTCTTATTTTTAATTACCTTAACAAAATTTTCACAGTTTTTTAAATTATTATCATTATTTGTTCCTAAGTCACTTCGTCCGAGCCAAGGCAGAGTCCTAGGTCTAAGCCGAGTCTAAAAACACTGCTACCACTTATCTTCTGCGACCATTAAGTTTTCTCAGTTTTAGGGCTTTTAATCAGTGTTGACAGTCCTTAAAGTAGTGGCCTAGGTTCCCATAATTGTAACAATTCGTTTTCCTTGTGCACTCCTTATCAGTGTAGATATCCTTTTGGATCTTGAAAAAAAATGCTTCTTAGTTTTTAGTCTTGTCCTTGTGCACCACAAAATTTGCTTGGAATTGAAAAGTCTTTTACCAACTTTGCATCCATGGCCTCATCTTTTTTTTCATCTCCTCTTCAACAATGAAGAGAGAATTGAAGAGGATCTAGGTCAACATCAACCTTGTTACCACTTATTTCCTTTATGTCATCTTTTCATCATCGGGGTAACTAAAGAATGATGTTTCTTAATTGAAAAGCACCGTTCAATCCACATCCTAGTTGACTTACCATATATACTTAAGCAAGTACATGCATATTTCTAATGAATTTAGAAATCCAAAAGCAATTACAGGCATATTTCTAATGAATTTAGAAATCCAAATGGTTAGAAATAATAAAGAGAAAATTACATATATATTCGTTATACTTTGCGTTATTATGAATGTACCAAATAGTTTATGTTATTATATATATGTCTGTTTTTTACCATTTATAACATAATTTTTTAAAAAAAACGACTTTACCCTTTTACGGATGTTGAACATCCGAAAATAGGCCGAAAGCGTAACGTTCACATTCCCATTTTCGGGTGCTGAACATCCGAATTGAAGGATTATTCAAATGTTCAACATCCGAAAATAGCCCGAAAGTTAAACATTCACATTCCCATTTTTCACATTTCGCAGTCACATTTTCGGATGTTGAAAATAATGATGTTTCGTACTTGAAAAGCATCATTCGATACACATCCTAATTCACTTACCATATATACTTAAGCAAGTACGAGCATTTTTCTAATGAATTTAGAAGTCCAAATGGTTAGAAATAACAAATATTTGGTATGACCCCTTAATTTTAAGTCTAGTCTCCAATTGGTTTTGTTGCATTCTCGTGATGCTATTAACGCCTTATGTGTCATATATGGGACAGTGAGCATATTTATAATGTATCCTTTGTATACAAAACACTCACTCCTCTATCTCCAATAAGATAAAATGACCTTTCCCAAATATTATAATTTCAAAGGATTTATTTTGAAGAGCAAATTACGTACGGATATTATTTGGGAGATCAATTACCAATTGGTATTTCATTTTTTTGAAATTACAAGTACTATCTCTTATTTATTTTTATTTATTTTTCTAAGTTGCCCCTCTATCTGGCAATACAATCACCAAACATGAAACTATTATTGCTGCGTTTCCAAAGGCTCTTTATTGTCCGGTGATTGAAATACTGGACACCTAATGGTGTCTCCAAAACCCACGCCTTAGAAGTGAAGGGTTATTAGTGTACCTCCTAGCTATTCATACACGCCTTAGATCTTTTCCTCTTCTTCCTCTCTCCAACAGCACTGGAACTCCATTGTTTGCCTCTGGTTGTGCCCTAAGCTGGCAAATCCAACCAGAAGAAAAACCAGAGTTATGGTCTCTTACATTTTCCGACGAGTTGGAATATTTGATAACCAAGCTTGCTACCCCTTATAACCTCCTAATACCTTTGGCTCCTATTTTTTCAAGTGAATAAATTTCGTAGACAGATGGATATTGAATGCGTTAGGGAATGCTATTGTCGAAGTGCGTGTCTCATGATGCACGAACAACTTTTCCTTTTCATAGCGTGCACAAAAAAGACTTTCGCAATCGCGGCCTTGGACTAGGAATCTAGCAACTGAACCAGTTCTGGGAAGGTCTTTGTCCAGCCCCAGTTTCCTCCCTAAAATCCCCCCTTCTCATATATATATATATATATTATCTAAAGCTTATTTAATATTTTTTAGGTCCCTCTAAATCACCACCACATAAATCTTTATTTCAATTTTATTTATTTTTAGTTTTATAGATTATTGATTTAGACCAATTTACACTGATCCAAATTGTCGATCCAACAATTTGACATGGATACATCAGGTGAACAACCATGCCTACTGACCAAGGTTCTGAAACACTGGCCCAATGTTTAGAAATGCAAACTAGTTCTCTTATATTAAAAACCAATAAATATGATAAGTTGTTTTTGCCGGAAGATCACGAATCTGACTAGGTTGCGACGACTCCTCACGCAACAACGCGAATAATTAAACACCATGACTAGATCTATTGTTACAACAAATAGAGAAGAATTGAAGGGCACCTCTTTATATTTGTATATAACTAAACTATTAGGTAACATATAAATTACATGCCCCTAAAAGAACAAATATAAGGAATTCACCAATGTTGATACATGTTGAAATCAAAAATGGAGAACAGCTCAAAGACGCCTTGGGGTGTAGAGGTGAACACTTCATTTATTGATGGGCTGTGTTGGCCTTGCGTTCGCCTCTGCTTTCTGTGATATTGAAAGGTTGTAAGTAAATGTTACCTCTTTGTATCAAAAGTAAATGGTCACATTGTATGCAATTCTTTTGTTTAACACGGATCATGTACAACTAGATATTAATAGCAAAAATAATTGATGCACTAAACTAAATAAATGATGCATTAATATATATATTTTATCATGAAAGTTGAAAGGCTTACACCATGAACTGCAGCCCTCAAGAGGCTCAGCTGCTGTCTGGAAATCGTATTCACCTGAAGATTGAACAAAGGTAGGTGAAAAGAGTTAAATGGTGGTCGAAAAGAGTAGGTAGTAAAGCATGTTAAGGATGCAGATTTAGAGGGAGAAAGTTGCAACCTTCTTGACTACATTCCATGCAACGCCTTGTGTGCATGGTGGAGCGGTAAGAGAGCCCATAAATCTGTAATACTTTCTACTACCCATCTTTATGTGCCTTGGATCCACCACGCCCATTTGTGCTTCAGCATCTTTAGAATCCGCAATAGATAATATATTACCCATGACGTGAAATGATCAAAGAACCGGACTTTTTTATTTCTTCAATCGCAGACAAAATTTTTACGAAATTTTTTTTTGTTAAGCAATGGAGAGAGAGAGAAACGAAAAGCTTGTCGACCAACGTAGAAAAATTTGGGAAGGAGAAAGAGACGATGCCATATATGTTATCCAGACACAAACGCATGCGTCTATTTATAAGTTTGATATGAGTGTCAATATCAGAAATATATGTTAGCTAGATACAAACACATGTGTCTATTTATAAGTTTGCTATGTGTCAAAATCCGAAAAAAAACGTCTAAATACTGTAAGTTTGTACAAAATAAAAATATTTATATATAGGGAAAGTATATAATGAGACCATTTGCCTTTGATACAAGGTGGTCACAAATAATCTTGACCATTAGATGTGAAATTGGGTGGCTGCATTTATTTCATTGACCTGACACACCTAAGCTATCAGATTTCACGTTGAATGTTGTTAATAATTGTGACCTCCTTGTATAACGATAAATGGTCTCGTTGTATACAATCCTTTACATACATGAGTACAAGTATATATCATATTTTAAAATTTACTTGTAGAAGTTAGATATATGTGTAAACTTTATGAGTTGTACAAGTTACATCCCAAAGTTTAAGATCTAACAAGTATCCCTAACATATATTTTACCAAAATTTAAACAGACTTGTGTTTGATTACAAGAACCGGGCTCAGAACCGGGATATGGGCCAATCCGAATAACTTGGAACCGATTATGGTTAACCTGAAAAAACTGGGCACAGTCTAGGCCTGGCCAAAGATCATTAAAAAAGTAATTATATAAACGACTTTGGCACAATCGGACGAGAGAGACCATCATTCCCTTTGGATGGAGTTTAAAGAGTATATTGAGCATAGCAGTGTTCGATTACAAGAACTGGGCTCTTAACCAGGATATGGGCTAGTCTCAATAACCTGGATATGGTTCCATTTAACCCGAAAAGACTGGGTAAGTCTTGGCCTGACCTAATATTCTTAATAAATAAATAAATATATATATATATATATATATATATGTGATAAATCTAAAAAATATGCAAATTATATTTGGAATAAACTTTAACGAAACACATCTAAACAAAGATAAAAAAAAAAGTATGTGAAATATAAATTTTGCAATTTTTAAATAGTGGTATTTTTTAAATAATCTATAGGGGTACTTTAGAAATAATTCAAAAAAAAGGAAAATGTAAAAATAAATATTGCTCGTCAAAATGTTTTCTAACCTTTGCCAAAATGATAGAAAACATTAAAAAATACATTACAAATAAGTTTGTTTATTTTTAAAAAAATTTAAATGATTTTTTTGAATTTTTTCAACGTATTGAAACTTAACCATAAAAACCGAGTAAAACTAGACCGACAAAAGGCCAGTTCAGAGTAACCGCGCCCGTTCCGGTTCAATCCGGCCGGTTTGTCAAACGCTGGAGCATACTTTGGTGGGGAATCGAATTTTACACACCGTGAGAGAGAGAGAATGCCGTTAGAGAGAGAGAGCATGATTACCTCCTTAAGAAAGGAATCAGGTCCGCCAATTTTGTAGGCAATCGCAACCACCGCTCTCTTCTCTTGTTTGCTTTCGTGAACCAACTGCATCTCTAATGAGTATCTGAATCACACAAACCCCCATTATTTTTGGTCAATTTTGGTAAGTAAAGGTGAATGCTTACATTTATGAAATAAGTGCACGACAGGAGAAAAAGGCCTTGGAATGAAATGACGGAAATCAATTAATCGAAAGTATAAAAGGAGCATAGTTAGCAAGTCTCCAGTTAAAACAAAATTTTTTAAAAAAAAAAATCCTACTTTTTGATATCCGTTAAGAACTCTGAATTTTTTTTAAAATCTCCTAAATATCACGTTTTTTAATGGAACTGATATAAATCCGAATTTTATCCTTTTTCAGAAAGACTTTTAATAAAAGCTTCTTCCTATAACTTTATTTCTTCATTAACTTAATATTAACGAATTTTAATTTATAGAAATATATATTAACAGTGGGAAAACTTCATCAATGAGTTCCCTTAAAAAAGGTATATGAAAAAATACAACCAATATATTACTCTAAAAATAATAATCGAAACAATCGTATATCTCAAAACAATAAATAGAATTAAAAGAAGAATAATCCAATGAAAAATCTTTTATGTATTTATTTTTAGGCCCATTGCGTTCTTATAAAGAGCAAGAGTGAGATTCAATGATATTAAAGATTTAGATAGCTAAGAATTCAGTGCGAGATTCGAATTTGCATAAGCATTTTGTTTTTTTTTATGTATAGAAAAGTATGATTAATTTCATAGTTTTTTTAATTTACTTCATTGGTGTGTATAACATAGAAATTTGGATGGATCACTATTTTATATATTTGGGTCTTTGTGTTTTCTTTTAATTAACTGCATTCTTATTTTGGGAGCTTTTTTTTTTTTTTTAAATAATCCTATACCCTGGTTCACAATTCTTGTTATTTGTTAATTAGTTCTTATGTTCAATATTGTTGTTGTTGTTTCATTTTATGCTCCCAATAAATCTATGATATATTTTGTACTATGACAATAGAGTAAGCATTGTTGTTAGATTTATTAAAAATTTCAACAAAAAATTGTCAAGCATTACTAAAATTATTGTTTAATGGCTTAATATATCTATACAATAGCTGCAAATCATAATTCTATATTGTAATCATCTTTATATATTCGATTTTTTAACTATGTTTTTTTTTAACCAAATCTAAAATATTCACGATTCTATAACTTTGAAAATAAAAGCAATTTATTACCAATGATTTGATCGGTCGATATTTTATTATTCCTTGACTTGCTAACTATCAAAAAGGAGAGAAATTTACCTTCTACCATTGAAAGTGTGCTCGGAGGGTGAATGCCAATGACATTGCTTGAGAATATACTCCGTTTGGTTTATTTCAAGTGTTCCAGCTCCACTTTCCCCCCAATTAAGCTGCCACATCAATTTACAGTAACACACACAAACAAGTAGAGAGAGAACAACGTTCAGTTACAATTATAGATGAATGGCCGAAAAAACAATTGCACAATTAATAAAGGAAAGAGCGCATTATTCTATGCTCCTGCAGGAGTATATTGTGAATCTCCTCCATTACTCAAATATCTATTTAGGAGAAATTTTTTAGTCTAAAATTTTGAAAAACACATAATAATTACTAGCTGATAATTTTTTTAAGAAAAATTTTGAATTTTAAGTTTTGTAACATTTGGATCTAGGCCTTCAAAAAATTAGAGGGTCTCAATATTGAGGCATAAGTTTTTTCTAATAAATTGAGAGTTTATTTTTTAAATTTCGTTTTTTTACCAAGGCTAGTGTCTGGGTTGTAAAAATTACATCCCAAAATTTGAGATCCAAAATGTTTGCTCGAGGGAGGAAAGGATAGTATCCTCCTAAGGGAGATGGAAATCTTTTGGCTAAAGCAAAAAAGTTGTGTTCAAATAAAACATAAGTGGGGGGATGATCGTTCACTTGTGTGTATATAAGACACACTAATTAAAGGGCAGCCATAAAAAAAAGAAAAATGAAAAAGGACGTATTAATTTCATTTGCGTTCATGAAGCATACACACTGAGAGAATGAGCCAGATGGAAATTAGATTTTATTCAACTGATTCAGAAAGAGATACCATTATATCATGGCCTCTGTTCTCGAGGATTGCTTTATATTCTCTCTTTAAGCACCCCAGATTTGGCAGAACCTCCACCCTTGTTTATGCAGTTCAATTGGAGAGTGCATCTCCCCATTGCTGCAAGCCCCATTCGGGATGGAGCTCGCCCCAGTGCTTCGGCCCCTTCTCACTACCTTCCAAATAATCGAACTCTTTCTCATCTCCTACCACCCATTAAACAAAACATCATATGAGGGAGAGAAAAACATTGACACATAAATCACAGGAAGACCAGAAAAGAAAGGAAATCAAATGCAGTTTACAAAGAGAGATCGAAAATGGGTAGCGGAGATTACCAACTTTCTAAGAAGCCGAAGGAAAGAATTGTGTTATAATAAGAAAAAGAATGAAAGAGGACGTGAAGCAAAGACTAGGCCTACATAGATCCATGTTGATCCTCTCTCTACAAAATGTGTTTCTGATTCTTGATTCTCTCTAGCTCTAACTCAAACGAATGGTGTATATTTAGTATCGCCTTGCCCTTGGGCTTCTAATATATATAGGCTGGGTTTCTTCTTTCCGGGAAGATGAATTGATACAGATATAGTAATAAAAAGCTATGAAAGAATTGTAAAAGTTCGTACCAGCTGTGACGAACTACGATGAATTGTGATCTATTATTGTTCATAATTAGTTGTAAATTGGTCTACATTTTTATTTTTTATTTTTTATTTTTTTTTTATTTTTTAATTTTTTAATTTTTTAATTTTTTTTTTTTTTTTTTTTTTCTTTTGGAGGGCTATAAGTTGGGTAAGAAGGTACCACTTTCTAAATTGACCTCTCTCTACAAAATGTGTTCCTGATTCTTGATTCTCTCTAGCTCTAACTCAAACGAATGGTGTATATTTAGTATCGCCTTGCCCTTGGGCTTCTAATATATATAGGCTGGGTTTCTTCTTTCCGGGAAGATGAATTGATACAGATATAGTAATAAAAAGCTATGAAAGGATTGTAAAAGTTCGTACCAGCTGTGACGAACTACAATGAATTGTGATCTATTATTGTTCATAATTAGTTGTAAATTGGTCTACATTTTTTCTTTTTCTTTTTTTCATTTTTTTTTTTTTTTTTTTTTTTTTTTTTTTTTTTTTTTTTTTTTTTTTTTTTTGGAGGGCTATAAGTTGGGTAAGAAGGTATCACTTTCTAAATTGACAATTGGGTACTGTTCAACTATTGGGTAAGAAGGTATCACTTTCTAAATTGACAATTGGGTACTGTTCAACTATGCCACAGAAATAACCCGAATTTATTGGACAGACTCTAAATCTGTAAATATAACAGGAAAAGTATTGCGTGTGTCAACGGACACACTTCTACAATAGCGTCCTCCTAAGCCTTTAACATCCATCTGCGTGTTAGAAAATGGTGGCGCCAAAAGGTCTAAAGTGGACTATGTGCAAAGCATGTCAAAAGAAAAAAAAAAAATTTGTCTTTAAAAATAAAAATTTACTTTCTTTCAAGATTCTTATCATGGTTGAGATTTTTATTCCTTAAAAATTTAAAACCACAATTCATCTCTAAAATAGATTTAAGAGGGAGGATTCATTTACATAGATGACTCGGCCTACTCATAGAAACATTTTCCAAAATAACAACTTGTGTAATTGAGTCCGCCAACTAAAAAACTTTATGGTTGGATTTCAAGTCATCAAATAATAAGTAGCTTGTGTGGCAGGTAACGGGGAATTGGTTTGGGACACGGTTTCTACGAGTCCATGTAGAAATAAATCCACTCTTAAAAATTTATTTTTGAGATGGATTTTCGAACCCAATTTTTAAGGACATGTAATTTCTAACATGGAGATCATAAATATATAAAAATTTTAAAAAATAATAATAATAAAATACTTTAATGAAAAAAAACATATGGACCATTAGTTTCAATTGTTTTTAGATAAGAAAATTTGTTTCATGCAGGCTGGACCGCATTTCTACATATGCGGTCCAAAAAGTATAAAGCATCCATCTTAAAGATGGATGCAAGTAGGTGTTCCATCTAACAACAATGGAAACTAACGATCCAAATGTTTTCTTACTAAAATTATTATTTTTAATTTTTAAAATTTATTTAGTTATTCATATTCTTGATCTCCATATTGAAGATTACTTGTGCTTAAAAATTAAGTCTTAAAATCTATCTCAAAATATATATTTATCAAGAGGCCGCATTTCTACATATGCGGGCTTGGCCGCATAGAAAACAGGACCACCCATTTGCATCCATATTAAAGATGTAGAAAACGGGAGTCGACGACGCATGAAACAATTATCCATTGGTTTTACACATAGTTAGCAAGCCGGGGCATATCAATATATCGATTCACCAGAAAATCAAAAATAATTCATTTTATTTTAAAAAGTTGGATGAAAAAATCAGGTAAAAAATATAGTTTAGCAAAAAACTTTGAAAAAATGTCACGAATATATTGGTTTAGGCTCAAAATCTCGGAGTGAAAAAAAAAAAAGGATAAGTTTAAAATTTTTGAAATTTTTAAATTCAAAAAAAAAAAAATTTGCCGAGGCCATCAATAAATAATCCATCCATAAAAGTTTTACAAAACTAATATAATTAATTCAATTAATTTAGATATCTCATAACTCTCATCCCATCATTCAAATTTAAATACAAAAGTTATTAGAATGATTCAAAATTAAACATAAAGTATGGTAGAGTCATTAGAATTAATAGAAAACCTAGGAGTTCGGGAAGGTGTAAGCCGCAGTCATGTAGCTATGCATCATCATCATCATCACCATGATTATCATCATCTGTGGATGTGTCATCATTTCTCATCTCATTAAAATCTGACAATGAACCAAGCTCTGCTAGATTAATTGCATGACAATCATGCTTTTTATTTTCATGAGATGCAATTATTATCTTCGAGTTCACTTTTATGTAAACTAAATTTATTAACATAATTGATCTCAATTTATTCATTTTTTTTGTTTGTGTTGCCTCAAAAGCACTCCAATGTCTTTCGTACATTGATGAGCTTCATGGTTGGTTCAAAATCCAAATAGCAATCATTTGACGAGTGGAATGATTTCTCCACATACTTCCCACCAAACTCTTGTATAATAAGAAATTTTTTAGCCACACAATTAATAAGCTATTAAAATTGAAATAAAATTTATTTCCTTCAAATAATGAAAAATGAATAATACAAAAAAAATAAAAAACTAATAATACAATAAGATACTTACGAAGATGAATTATTGACAATAATCTTATTGCAACGCCATCAAATACATTTAGATACGGCATATAGTATTTCAACAACTCATAAAAGAATATATTTTTGTACTTTTTCTAGATTATTATATCTGAAATGAAGATAATGTCAGCATTCACATCAGGATTATGAAGTTTAACAAATCCACCACACATTAAATATGGATAAAGAAATGCGGCAACAACATGGATGAGGTGAATTATATTTTTCTTTTGCCTCTTTTTAAAATTCTTCAAACAATTCAAAATATCTAGATTCATTACCACTACAATTCCTCTTTTGTACTTCTCTTGCCCTTTATATTGTTTTATTTAAATATCTCATGGTTGACTCCTCCCTATCAACCAAACAAAGCACATTGATAAAAGGCTCTAATGTGGTAATTGATATTATCGCATCATTATAAAATTTGGAGTTTTGAATTATTTTTGTGGTTTTTTTTCTCATTTGTACTCTTGTTATAACTCAAAGCTCTGCATTCAGATGATGGAATTATTCTAAAACCCTCTTCTACTTACAGTATAGATTGAACCATAAAAAGAGTTAGTAGCAAATCTAGTTTTACCATACATTTTCAGTTCTCTTCCAATTGTTTATTTTCTCATCAAATCTAAAACAATGGTATGCCGATACTAAAAATCCTTTGTCAACTTCCCATCCTTAATAACATCTTTTAGCTAAGTGATGTCCTTATCAATGTCTACTAAAAGGAAATCTAACCCATGGATAGCACATTATGTTTTGTGAATATGAGAAAATTTTGATTCTATTAGATCACTAGCAAGAACATAATTTGATCTATTGTCAGCCACAAGTTGAGCAATATTTATCGGCCCTAACCCTTCAATGACTTTAAAAAGCATCTTTTCAAAAAATAATTCAGTTCTTCTATACTCATATGTCTCAAATGTATTTATAAAAACTGGCTCCTTTTGTCAAGAAGCAACAATATTTAGGAATGATCGATTTTTCATATCCAACCATAGTTCTGACATCAAAGTGCATCTTGATTGAACTCATGACTCCTTTATTGAAGTTACATATGCATGGATTTTTGTCTTAAGTTCTTATACTAATTTAGTATGAAGAGATGAGTAACTTGACAATGTGTAACCAACACCAAAATTAATACATGCATTTATTATATTAACAAATGATTGTGCATTGATAACATTAAATGTAATATTATATATGATAAATGCATGAGAACTTAATCGTCAAAAGAGTCTTTATCTTTCTTGTTAAAAAAAGATGGAAAAGAAGTTTGTTGAAAATGATAAGAGGTAGTAGAGGTACCAAGTGATGCATTAAACTTACCTAGGAGTATGAAACTTTGATCAACATTTTAATCATACAATGTAATTTTGTTATTCTTCTTTAGGGGCTTATAAAATACCACATGTGTCGGACATGCAACCGAAGCTTGTACATCATGAAGAACTTGAGGGCCAGATTTTATATCATTCCCTTGATCTCTTGACAAGTGATATTTGAATCATGTTATCGCTGCAGAAAAGCCTTCACTACAAAAGTTGCAATACAATTTATGTTATATTTAATCACAATAATCCCAAAATTGATCTTTTGACCTAACCATTATATTTTCATTCTTGTTTTTTAATAAAATAAACAAAATACCGATGAGCGAAAAATATGCAAGGAATTATCAATTGTCTTAAATTATTAAAAATATTTAAAACATATTGTATATAGTCATCTACATACACAATAATACAACTTTGCTCTCTCTCTCTCTCTCAATATCTATAGAGTCTCTCTCTCACTCTCAATATCTATAGGATGTGGTTTTCATAAGGTTGCAACCTTAAACAATCCATTAAGGCGCACCTCCAAATTTTATCATACATATAATTTTGATGTAAAAATATTTTTAATATTATCTCAAAATATATTTTTATATCTAATTATAAAATTTTAAACTCCAAAAATAATTAAAATCAAGTAGATCTATAAATATGAAAAAATCTTGAAAATGGACGGTCTAAGTAATGTGTTGTAAGATGCATCATTTCTAGTACTCAAAATCCTTGCTTTTTTCATAGTCATACATCTCGACGTCGAGATGATTAATTAGAGGGTTTTTCAATATCAAAACAACATTTTCCAATGGATTTTTTAGGTGCATCCGTAGTTCTACATTTTAAGGTTGCAACCTTGTAGAAACTTTTCCCATATATATATATATATATATATATATATATATATATATATATATATATATAGAACTACACTTCGAGTAAACTACATTTGTGGTATTTGTATGACACAAAATTTCGCACATACACTCTCTTCATCTCAATAATCAATCCCTCAAAAAAAAGTTTGATTTGAACTCCAGATATGGTCAAAATGAGTCCCTTCCAACAACGAATCTAGACCATTCATTTCATGAATTTCAAGATCTTAGCCTTTACAAGCTCAAAATAAAAAAAAAAATTTTAACATTGTTCATCTGATGATAATAAACCCATCTAAATTTGAAAAATAAAAAAAATCCTTCTAAGGCCTAGATTTAAGCATCTTATCAAAATGGGTAGCCTTTGTTAATTGGGCTAAAAAAATACTTTCGAAGCTGCATTTTCAAATTTTTCTTTTTTGTGATTGTTCTTTAGAATGAAAAGAGTGTATATACTAAAATTTGGCTCAAACAAGTGGCTCTAGCATGGTTTTCAAAGATTGTTGCATTATATTACCATATAATTGCTGAATGAAATATATATATATATATATATATATATATATATATATATATATATATATATATATATATATATATATATATATATATATATATATATATATATATATATATCTATATATATATATATATATATATATATTCGCAAACTTTGTGACATAACTCAAGCCATCCAATTTGACATCTAATGGTTAGTAGCAATTATGATCTCCTTATAACAAAAATAAATATTCTCACAATATACAATCACATAATATAATAATGTACTAGTGCATTAGCATTACGTACAATGAACAAGCTTAGCAAACCAAATGGTTCTCTGCTCCTGTGGGAGCAAACTGTTGATTCACTCCCTTAAGCAAAATACTAAGCTAGGGGTATTTGTCGGACCCTAAATTTTGGGGATTTATCCTGTAGGACATAGAGATCAACTCCAAGACTCTATGATTCTGGAAAAATCATTTATTATCATCCGAACATTTTTTTATGGTTATCCAAACCTTATCTCAACTATTTGGAAGCAACTATAAGAATCATGTTATGTCATTAGATCATGATTCATGAAAAGATGTGTCAAAAGTTTTACATTGGCTGCTAACCAAAAACATCCCTCCTCCTCTCTCCAAGCTTTGGACCGGCTTGGAACCAGCCACAGTGGAGTTATAAGCCTTAAAAAAAAAAAAAATAACATCCTAAAATTGAAAGCAGACATCCTCATTTCTAGGTAACATAATCTAAGTATTAAAGAGCTCAAAATCCAATTTTCCTTTTCAAAAAATTATCCAATGGTTTTTAAATAGATCCCAAAAATTTTAAGTACAAAAAAATATCCATGTTTATCTTTTTACCTGAGATAACAAATGGATAGTGGCTCCCACCAGATCATAGTATACGTGCTCAAAAAGAAACTTGGTGTAATACAAAAGGGCGTCAATATCCTTGGCAAACTTGGATAGAAGCTCGTTTATTTGATACTTTTCTCTAATTAGGTAATGAAAAAGTTTACATATAGCCAAGGCTCTAAGCCATCAAAATAGAGCTCACGTCAAGAATTTCACTCGAAAAGATTGTTTTGATGCTCAAATTGATTATCTCGACATCAAGATGCATGGACATGAAAAAAAGATGGATTTCAAGTTTGAAAATAGTGCATCTTGTAATGAACTTTTGGACCGTTAATTTTCAAGTTTTCATAAATCCTGTTTTTCAAGCTTGAAATTTTATAATTAGAGATGAAAATATATTTTAACACAAAGATTTCCAGTATTGAAACTACATTTCTCGACACTATTTGAAGGTGCGCATTATTTTGATTGTTTAGAGCCTCAGCGCTATACAAACCAAACCCATTAGGTTAACATGGTTAAATGCACGTCGTTTGATACTTCTTTCTAATTGAATGAAATTTCAAAATAACTCGATAATGTTGAATTGGGGTTTATTTTATGTATTACGTACAAAGGGTGAAAATGAAATTCCAATGCGCACCTTAGTGCAAGTCTAATACTACGTAGAAGTTAATGATTATACGATATAAAATAGTATGGTAAACTAGTGTCACCCCCATTGTATCATACCCAATTTCATTGAAGGAGGAGATTGCCTTAGATTTTCATCAATGTACTCAAGACTTTCGAAGTTATTGGTGCCCTCTTCCCACTTTTTTCCCCTCTTCCCACTTTTTTCACTCTTTCTGATCTGTAACTTTCAGTTAAAATATCAAATATCAATCATAGACTTCCACGAAATAATTAATCGTCATACACATACCTTGGGCTTGAACACTTCAAAATAATACCTTGGGCTTGAACTCTAAAAAGGGGCGACTCTAGGTAATAGAGGATCGCCAACATTGTTTTTAGGGCATCAAGCTCTGAAATCAAATAATCAAGATTCCAGCCTGTCTTTCCATGAGAGTCTTATCCGTCGGGAACACTCAATTCAATTTGAGCAGACCTTTGACAACAAAAACAAAAGCACACAACCAACAACTAGAAGAACCGTTAGGCTCCATGAAAACATAAAAAAAAATGATAAAAAAAAGAGAGACAATATGTAAAAGGTGCTCACATAGTGCAAGCTCAAGGAGTAATAACAACGAGGAAATGGAAGATTATGAAAACAAATGAAAGAGCAATAACAGAAAAAAATAAAGATTTAAAATTCTGCAAATTAATTGTAGGATTTGGGAGTTTTGAAGGCTATTTACTATCTGTGTATGTGTGTGTGAGAGAGAGAGAGAGTATTATAGGTTTAATCCAATAAGGATAGAATCTATGGAAAACCCAACTCCAAGAGGAAATAAGGTACCCAAAAAAGATGAATTTATTACCTGGACAAAGTTGTTGTTGATGATGAAGATGCTATATCTTGTTGCTTCTGGTGTGAGAAAAAAAGGGTTTTAGAGTTTGAAAAAATTGGTGGCTGGGAGAGGAGAGATCAGTAGATGGGAAGAGAGAGAAAGTTGGAGAAATAGCAAGAAGAGTGATGATACCAAAAAAGATGAATTTATTACTTGGACAAAGTTGTTGTTGATGATGAAGATGCTATATCTTGTTGCTTCTGGGGTGAGAAAAAAAGGGTTTTAGAGTTTGAAAAAATTGGTGGCTGGGAGAGGAGAGATCAGTAGATGGGAAGAGAGAGAAAATTGGAGAAACAACAAGAAGAGTGATGATACCAAAAAAGATGAATTTATTACCTGGACAAAGTTGTTGTTGATGATGAAGATGCTATATCTTGTTGCTTCTGGTGTGAGAAAAAAAGGGTTTTAGAGTTTGAAAAAATTGGTGGCTGGGAGAGGAGAGATCAGTAGATGGGAAGAGAGAGAAAATTGGAAAAATAACAAGAAGAGTGATGATAGAGAGGAAAGAAAAAAAAGATGGATTAGAGAGAGAAGAGAGAAATTATAGGGGAAATAATTTTCCCTTTTTATCTCTTGCGCCCTAGTTTTAGAGATTGAATCTCCTTCAATCCTAGTCTCAGAAAGAATCCCTTTTGAACATTTTACCCTAGTTTTAAGGGAAGCTTGTTTTATTTTATCCGGCAAGGCACCTTTGAGAGAGTTTTGAATTTGAAAGCAATCAGGGTTTATTGGGCCACCAGTAACCTGCTTTGACACAAGTTGGCCTGTCATCCCAATCTTGAGATTGAGGATCAGATCTAATGGTGATCCATAGGAATCCTATGTTATTAGTTATGGAAGACCGTACTCCTTATAATAATATCATAAAACACAAAGAGAACGTTACTTCAAAATCACTAACATCCTATTGCATTTACGGCCTTTGAGATACTCTCTTAGTTTCTTATACAGCAAATAACAGTTTTCCAAACTAAACCACGGATTAGAGAATGATGAAAGAAACTAAAATTCAAACAAAAAGAATTTAAAGATCGAAGGCCCTAAGAGTTGAAAGGGCTTACCTGCATAGAGGCTTTATACACTGAATGAGACCCTTACTCGCAATGGCGCAAATAATGAAGCCATAACCGACACCCTTGATGATGACGTAGAGAGAGGGGAAGATTCAAGAGAGAGATGAAAAATATTTGTAGAGAGAGAAAGGTTCTTTTGTTCAAACCGATGACCCAATAGAGATATGTAAAAATATTTGAATTCATAAGATTTCGGCTGTTTATTTGTCCAAAAATCATGACCCAATAGAGACATGTAAAAATAATTGAATTCATAAGATTTCGGATGTTTATTAGTCCAAAAATCATAAAAACTTTAGCATCTCTTTTTTTTATTCCCATGTACCTCCCTGTATGTTTCTATGTTGGTTTTCCTGTAGTTAACTAATTTATATATAATTTCTTAAAATCTGGGATGTCTACAACGCTTCCCAAAAATTATATAAGTGTCGCTTTATCTCCACATACCTCTCTATTTCTCTCTATTGAGTTTTTGTAAAATAATAATTATCTAATCCTATGTTAATTTCTAAATTTTGAGATTTCTTTGGCCTAGTTTCTAAGTTTCTAGTTCTAGGACTCCTTACCCTGTCTTCTCTCTCAATCGAGGGTCCCTCTTTATTATCGCAACACTTGCCTACACCATAACTTTGGCTTAATAATGTAGTATAGATATCTCTAATTAATTTTTAATTGTACATCTTACTTCTATATTATAAAGAGTGTACCAGGTGTAAACCGCATCCATTATATATTCACCACAATTATAAATTAATGAACTAGAATGGGGTATCCTCATTTTCCTATGCCCCATGAAGTAAAATTAACGGAATACCATTCCAGACCTCCAAACTTATTTTTTCATCACGATAAGTCTTTTTGAGCCACTGCTCTCTCTCTCTCTCTCTCTCTCTCTCTCTCTCTCTCTCTCTCTCTCTCTCTCTCTCTCTCTCTCTCTCTCTCTCTCTCTCTCTCTCTCTCTCTCTAAAGAAATATCGTGATCTCTATAGCAGATCAATGCAAATACAATAGGTGCTTGCATATATGATATCCTTTTTTAGGGAGCAGCCAATTTGGAATGTCAAGATCAATACTTTGAGGGTCAATGGTACTGTTGCGGATCAATTTTAGACCTTACTTGCGTCACTTTACGCATTTTGCTCCTACCCTAGGAAGTTGGATAGGATCATTTGGTCCCTGGAGCCGAGTGGTGTTTACTCGGCTACATCTCTTTACCAACTGATCAATAGGGGTCGCTATATCGAACACAAGCCTTCGGTGGCTAAGTTTTGAAATTGTAAAGTGCCGCATAAAGTCAAAACCTTTTTATGGTTGCTTGACTTAAAAAGATTTCTCACCATTGATGGACTAAGAAAAATGGGAATGATCCTCACCAACATTTGATTGCTTTGTAAAGGGCATTGACCATCTCTTCATCCACTGTCCTTATGTTTCAATCTTGTGGGACTAGCTGATCGCTAGTGCCAATTAGATTGGCCCGAGACATATGGAGACCCATGCCTTGCTACAACAAATGTGGATCCCTCCTTTCTCTGCCTTGAGAATTAAGTTGTAGATGATATCTGTCACATCAATTTTATGGAACTTGTGAAGAGAGCAGTATTTGAGAACCTTTGAAGTTACTCATAGTTATACAACGATCCATAGTCACATGGGCCTATTCCTTTCTTCCCCTTAAAGTTACCCATGGATCTTTTCTTTACTCATTACTCTCAGTTGCTACTCTTCAAACCTACCCGTCCTTCTATGCATTATGTTTGGAAAGCGCCACCGATTGGATGGGTTAAAATTAATTTTGATAGCAGTGTGAAGGATCTAATTATTGGATATGAAGGCCTTTTTCAAGATCATTTGGGCTCATTCAGGGAGGCTTCATCCTTGTTAGGTTAATGAAGCCGAACCCTGGGCCCTGAAAATAGGGGTATCTAAATTGCATCATTTCTTTCTTAGGGTGATCATTGAAGGAGACTCGGCAAATGCGATTTCTTGGTGCTCCTATCCGGATTCCACCCCTTGGCGGCTATGTGGTCTCATGGACGAAATTCTTCTTATGCTTAAGGATTTTGAGGTCACCTTCCGTCATGTTGTTTGTGGTTTTAACTATGCGGTGGACTGCTTCGCCAATGATGTCACGTCTAGACTAACCATGTTGTCCATCCCCTCCTTTCCTCTCTTATGTTGTTTCTTTTCTATTTGGTTTTTCCTTTTCATTGTAATCATTTTATTATCTTAATGAAGTCTTGCACTTTCTCAAAACAAAAGAACGGGGATGGGTCGTGATGATAGCACCCGTATACCTAATTACCACGTTGTGGTTTTCAATCCTACATCATAAAAAACTAACTCCCTAACCTATATGAAAAAATAGATTACACAAAAAAAGAGTAATATCCTATTTGAAACTATAAAAAGATAATAATAGTAAAATAATAGAGAAAAGAAAGTTTGAGAGAGTAACCCAACCCCGACATGCCTAAAACGAGAGTAAGGGATTGGACTCATAGTCAAATGAGAGAAAGCTTGGCCCGAATTTTGTCACCTCCCTATCTCAAGTACAGATGGCTCTCTCTCTCCTAGGTACACTCCAATGTATCAAGCTTAGCTCGGGCCAAGGTCTTGGCCACCCAAGCCAACCTACTCAGGGGGCGTAACTCACCTAAGCATAACACATTTTAAAAATAAAAAAATACCCTAAAGAAAGAAGGACAATGGGAGTTTTAGCCACCTGTTGCGATACATGGCTTCCTTGGGGCTCCAGACATGCAGCTGCTCCCCCCTTTCTCTGCCAATGGCCACACTGCCCAAGGGGTCCACATAGACCCTCCACCCCTCTTTCTACAGTCAATTCATGGAGGTTGTGTAGCGTGCAATACATGGAAAAGGTGATGTGTTTGCGAACAGTTGTGCCAGTTTGGGTTTTTTGAATTGTATACAGTGTGGTTATAATACGGCAAACTACTTACGCAATCTTGCAAGCTACAAAAATGAAATTTGGGGCTATGGAAGTGGAGGGTTTTATGTTAGAAAATAGAGACAGTTCAGGCTTTCTGAATTGTATACAGTGTGGTTATAATACAACAAACTACTTACGCAATCTTGCAAGCAACAAAAATGAAATTTGGGACTATGGAAGTGGAGGGTTTTATGTCGGAAATTAGAGAAAAAGAGGGAGAGGGAGTGAGAGAGAGAGAGATAGAGAGAGAGAGGGATGAAAAGGAGGATAGAGAGTAAATCATAAATTAAACATTTGGAAATCGAAGCACTTATCTCTTGGGGTTAGATTTACTTTGATAAAGTCATCCCTATCTAACTTGTCTATTTACCAGATGTCATTATTAAGTATGCCAGGTGACATTATAAAACAAGTGAAGAAGTTGATGAGGAATTTCTTATGAGGCTTTGATAAGGACGTGAAGAAACATCACCTTATCAGTTGAGATAGAGTATGTACTCCAAAAATTGAGGGGGTCTAGAAATTAGAAAATTAAAATTTATGAATCAAGCTCTTCTAGCAAAATGGTGATGACGTATATTGCAAAATGATAAATGTTTATGAAAGGGTGTTCTTCAAGCTAAATATGGTTTGGACGCTTATAATCTTCTTATTGCTCATGGACAAAGGGGACAACAGTCTTATATGTGGAGATCTTCTATGAGGCAATTTGTTATTTCAAATTCGAGATGGGTAGTTGGAAAGGGAGATTCTATATTATTTTGGCATTCTAAATGGGCTTCAGATATTTCTTTTAAATGGTTATATCCAAATGTTTTTTTCAGAAGCTCATCTCCTATGGCTAAGTTTAATAAGATTGGATTTAAAGAGGGTTTATCTTTTGTATGGAGTATTAATTGCCTTTATAACCGTAGTATCCCCAATATTGCGGTGAATCAATATATTGATATACTCAAGTCTTTGGATGGTTTTTATATATCACATACTACAGAGGATATGGTTGTTTGGGAGTTAAAAACAAGCGGTATATTTTCAATGAAATATGCATACAATCTCTTATTCCATGACAGGGTCAGATGGAATCAATCTCTTCTCAAGGACATCTATGGCGCATACCCCATAAGTTACAAGTTTTTATATGGATTTTGTCTCAAAAGAAAATATTAACAATTGCTAATCTAAGAAAAAGAGGGAAGATCATTGTTAATGTTTGTCTCTTTTGAAAACAAGATGAGGAAACTATTGATCATTTATTTTCACATTGTCCTTATACCTTTCATTTATGTTGGGCAATGCAGAAAATAAGGGTGCCTTTATATATCCCATTCTCGGTTACTTTGTTATGTGATATTTTGAGGGGTGCTATCATTTGGGAACTATGGTTGGAAAGAAACAGACATACCTTTGGGAACTATGGTTGGAAAGAAACAGACATACTTTTGATAGTGTGGATATAGGAATGGCCAAATTACGGAGCAAAATTAATTTTTCGACATGGAGTTGGTTTAGTATTACAAAGGCAGGTTGAGGAATTTTAAGGAGAGATATTGAACAAAAACTTTGATAATTTGGTTGTGCAAAGATCTCTTGGCTATGTTTCAAGTCCACCAGCAATGGGTGTATGAAATTAAATTTTGATGGCTCTTCTTTTTGAATTCCGAAGCCTTCAAGGGTTGGGGGTGTATGTCGTAATCACGAAAGTCACATAAGTTTTTGTTATGCTTGGCCTTGTGGGATGGTTTCCGCTAATCATGTGGAATTTGCATCTTTGCTTCAAGGATTGTTGATATTAAGGGAGAAAGGTTTTGTGCAAAACCTGACTATTGAAAGAGACTCTCACAATATCATCAATTGGTGTAAAGGTATGACAAAACCTCCTTAACGGCTTTTACCCTTATTGTACAAAGTACAAAGTGATTGAATTATATTCTGGTGCTACTTTTGCCTTTCATCACGTCTTTTACCGTTATTGTACAAAGTGATTGAATTATACTCTGGTGCTACTTTTGCCTTTCATCACGTCTACATATAACAGCTCTCTCCTTCCCGCCCGCCCGCCCGCCCGCCCCCTCCCTCTTTCTCTCTATCTACATTTTTCCCTTCCCCTCACCCTCCATACGGATCATTTTCATATCTCGTTTACCCCAAAAAGGGTATGGTTGGACACAGAAAGGGGGCACGCCCGCCCCCTCCCTCTTTCTCTCTATCTACATTTTTCCCTTCCCCTCACCCTCCATACGGATCATTTTCATATCTCGTTTACCCCAAAAAGGGTATGGTTGGACACAGAAAGGGGGCAATTAAACATTTTAACTCGCGAGTCCAAGTTTTAAACCCCCTCCTCTCTTGCGCACACTACACCTTTTGCAGAGTGTAACTCTCAGTAATAATATTAATAGATTTTAAACCCCCACTTTCTCGAGCGTTGCTCCTATTTTCGAAGTAAACTCCTACACAGGGACGATAATTGCTACATCTGGTTAACTTACACCATTCTAGGCTGGTATTCAAATGATCTACGACTTAATCCTCTGGAATTCTCTGCAATCCAGAGCAATTCCCCAAAAAATTAGTGCATTTGATGGACCAAAGTCCAAAATATAGCCAGAGAGAGCTTTAGAAGAAGGAATAAGAAACAAAAAATACAACGATAAACCCGGAGAATTCAGTCCTAGAACCAAGGGGAAACACAAAAGAATACTCGAATTTCAATATATAACTGATTTTCTGCCAACAAAAGATATTGGGATTTTACATTAAAAAAAAAAAAGATTATTCTGATTTTGAAGATGTACAGAAAAAATTGAATCATCGTAATTAGATGTTGGTAAAAAGGAATCCGTGTTCTCTATAGCCCCTGAATCCATCAAATTTCCCTGCAATTCAAATTGATCTATGACCACAACCTGAATCTCTTTCTCTCTCTCACGGGTACTTAGGATTACTCATGATCAACGCCTGCCACATGAAGAGACCTTCAAATGCAATGCTTTCAAAGGAGAATCGCACCTCCTCTTCCACAGGCTAATTGTACAGTGATCACCCACTCTTGTCACTACAGGCAATGGAGGGTCCATATCCAAACTCACACATAATCTCTCCTCCTTGGCACAATCCCCACCACAAAACCTAATAGCCTGACCATCTTCTACCTGTTTTCCCTTACCTGAAAACATCTTCTTGAGCCTCTTGGCTATTTTCCGAGCACCGCCTCGCTTAATAACACCATTATTCTCATATTGTTGCAATTTTATTTGACCCATACAACCAACCTTTGGAGAAGTGGGTTCTTCTCTCTCCAACTGCAATGAATTCGGGAGGGAGATCGGGTGGGTACGGCTTAAGATCATGGAGCTAATGGATCTGAGTTTCTTTGTGGTGTTTCTCTCTCTACCTGGGCTGAAAGGATTCAATAGAAAAGAGCCCATGCTCGACATTCTTGAGTGTCGATTGCCAGTAAGCCTGTTCTCTGTTCCACTCAACATCTCTTCCTGGTATTTCTGGTACCTAACACATCGCCATGGTAACCAGCTTGTTTGAAGCTCTCTCTCTGTAACACGGTTTGGAGGCGTCTCTCTCTCTAGAGGCGGGCTATGAAAGTCAAGAGAAAAATCCAAGTTATTTAAAACCACACACGCCGTGTAGGGCGACTGATTGACCAGTCTAATTCTCTCTCATCCAGCCTCTCTTTCTCTCTCTACCCTGCCACTCTTTCCCTCTTATCATAACTTAAGGCCAAGGCCGGCGATGCGATTATCGTGGAGAATAGAGACAAAGAAAGGCTTGGTATCCTTATGAAGAGAGAGAAAGAGGTTTGTTTATGATGAGAGGGAAGATGTGATTGTTAATGAAAGGTTAACTATTTGCGGTGCCATTTGTAAAGAGCCTAGGCTCTAAACAATTTATTTTAAAATAGTGTCGGTATTAATATTGAAAATTTTATCATAATCTTAAAATATACTTTCATCTTTTCTTTATAAAGTGTAAAGAAAAATGTGGTTTTAAGATTGAAAATCTTTGTAATAATCTTAAAATATATTTTTATCTTTATTTATAAAGTTTAAAATATATTTTTATCTTTACTTATAAAGTTTAAAGATTCAAAATTGAGTAGATGGAACTTTTTGGATGTTGACATGCGGAACAACATGTTGCACGTGTGTTACATGGAGAGAGAAGCCATCTTGGGTTAGTTGTACCCGGTGTGAGAGGAGACTTGCACGTGAACAAGATGCATGAAGATGAAGAAATAGACATAGGAAAAGTTTTTATAGAGCTGAGGCCCTATACAATAAAATTAGAACCCACCCCAAAAATCTCACTAGAAGAGGTTGTTTTTATGCCTAAATATCCTCAAATTGATTATCTCGACATCAAGATGCATACCATGAGAAAAAAATGGATTTCAAATTTTGAAAATAGTGTATCTTGTATTACATTTTTGGATCATTAATTTTCAAGATTTTCTAGTTTTCATAGATCTGTTTGATCTACACTATTTTTTAAGCTTTAAATTTTATAATTAGAAATAAAAATATATTTTAATGTTATTACAAAGATTTCCAATTTTGAAACTACACTTCTTTATACTATTCGAAGGTGGGCTCTACTTTGATGGTTTAGAGCCTCATCTCTATTCAAACTGCACCCTAATAAAAAAAAAAAAGACGTATGCCACTTTTTCAAAAGTAATACCAGTTGTTTACCTTCCAAAAATTGGAGACCTATTCAATATTGAAAGTTTGGAACATTACTTTTTGGAAAAATTATGAGCACATAAGAAAATTCAAGAGTTTCTGTTTTGCCAAATATTACGTGGAAGGTCGGTCTCCCGTGCAGTGTTTTCAATCCCATGTTGGCAGCGTCGACCAAAGGGCAAATTGGAAAAAAAATTAAAAAGCCAAGGGAGACCAACTTTCCACGTAACCTTTGCGGAAAAAAAAAAAGAGCTTTTTGTATTTTATAATTTACTTTTTTGCCCATATATAATTTTTCCTAAAAAGAAATGCGCATATTTGAATTTTTCTCCCTTGGTCCTGCTAAGTTCAAGAGGTTACATTCCTAAAAATACTCCATACGACTGGGGAGCAAATGTACATTCTGCTCCCCAGAAATAAAAAATTATTGGAGTTCAAACATTAAGTTATGGCATAAGTTTAAAAGAAAACATTGCATTATGGGATGATAAGCCCTTAAGCTTGCCGACAACTTGCAGTTGATGCAAAGTCTCCTTCACTCAATCGTGGCCGTACAAGTTACCCTTCATGGGGTGGTGTTCTAGTCTCCCATCTAGACCCGCTAAGCATCAAGGTTAGGGTTGAAGCTGCCGACAACTCACCGCCCTTTACTACGTACACGAAGAGGATTAGGGTTGGCGGTGGTGGGCCCGGCCAAGTCAGCTCAGCCCTAAAAGGTCGTTTTTTAAAAAAAACTTTGTCATTAGCCTTTTCATTTCAATTTTACCCTTGTTTTGGACAAATATTGAAATCATCACGCCTCATGATAATTTCAGATTTTCCAATATCGGCAGTCTTTTTATTTCGAATAGAGATTTCTGTGCAACTTCGGATATTCACAATCCAAAGAGTGACTTCAAATTTTCACTAGCTGTATACTGAATGTATTTTTTATTAAAACATGGCTATAATAGACTTCAGATATTGAAAATTCAAAGTTATTTATGACTTCGGATCTTAATCTTCAGAGTGAAGGTCAAATTGAAATTAAAAAAAGATAAAAAGCATATGCGATATACAAAAAATAGGGGTTTTTATAGTCAATGTATTTATAAGGAGATAACAATCACTTCTACTTATTAAACGTCATATTGAATGGCTTGAGCTAATCATATAGTCTGAGAAATTTCTTCTTGGAATTTTTAAGTCATTTCAATAACACTCTTTTAACCACCCAATTTGAAATCTAAGGTACAAGAGTAATAGCGATCTTCTTGTACAAAAAGTAAATGGTTTCTTTATATATATATATATATATATATATATAAGGTTTATATAGAGCCGATGCTCTAAACAATCAAATTTGAGCCTATCTCTAAAATTTCACTTGAAGAGATTGTTTTGATGCTTAAATATCTTCAATCAAGAAGCATGGACACAAAAAAAAAAAAAAAACGATTCATGTATTGGAAATAGTGTAGTTTGTAATGTATTTTTGGACTGTCAATTTTCAAGATTTTCAAGTTTTTATAGATCTGTCGATCTACACTATTTCTTAAGCTTTAAACTTTGTAAATAAATATAAAAAGATATTTTAAGGCATCACAAATATTTTCAATATTGAAACTACATTTCTCGATACTATTTGAAGGTAGGCTCTAATTTGATTGTTTAGAGCCTAGGATCTATACAAACCGCACCTATATATATATATATATTTGAAAAAGCTAACAATAGCTGGGCAGCTATAACGAAAAGTAATATAGGCGGAATTCCAATCGTCGGCTTTTCATCAAATGGTTCAAACTACATATCACTATTTTAATTTTAATTTTGTTTCTATAAATCTTATTAAGATTAATTTTTGGGTGTATATACCTAACACTATTGCGCACCATATAAAAATATAAAATAATTATTTTCATTAATTTAAAATGTCCAAATTACCTCCATCATTTTTTAGGGGTATTTCGATCATTTTGCATTTTGGAAAATATTTTTTATATATTTCATAATTGGGCACCCTATTTTATAGTACAACCGTCTAAAATTTCATTTCGATCCGATTTCTAGAAAAAAAATTGAAATTCATATAGCTATATACATTCTAAACCACATGATGAAGATCTGACCGCTCCCATTCAACTATATTTAACCATTTTTGAAATTTAAAATTTTATAATTAGATATAAAAATAGATTTTGAGATAATCCTAAGAACATTTTACATCAAAATTATATACCATGATAAAATTTGAAGGTGCACCTTACCTCTACAGCTACGGATGCTTATCGACGAAAATAAATAGTGTTTTTTCACCTATAGGCTCATCACCGTCCGAAAAATCGATGGGCATGCGTTTTTTGATCCCCACAGAAGTAACATGTCCGTGGAGGTACCGTCATGGACATACTAGGTTCGTGACAGTAAAACATTCATGTGAAACCGCAACAGACGAGGTCCGTTCAATAAACCAACACAGACATAGTAAGTCTATGGCGGTAGCGAAAAACTGTAGCATTTTTCCTATAGGCATTTTTTAGGTTATATATATATATATATATATATATATATATATATATATATATATATATATATATATATATATATATATATATATATATGGAAGATACTACAAAATTCCTATAGGCAAAAATGAACAGTGATTTTGCCTACTCTCATCACCGTCCAAAGTTCATTGTACTTGTCACGATTGTCTGATAGTATTTTATTTTTAATTATTTTTCTACAAATCAGAATGACCAGAAATTTGGAGCGTATATTCATCAAAAATTGATGAATCTATGAAAAATATCAAAAAAATATTTTACATGAACTTTGGGGTTATTTTGGTCAATTTATTTTCTACAAATTATTTTTTTTATATTTTTATTAGGTGTGCTTCACTAAGATGTACATACTCTCCAAATTTTAGGTCATTCCGATTCATATTAAAAAAAATAAAAAATGAAACACTACTAGACAATCGTGACCATGTGATGGACTTTGGAAAGTGATGAGGGTAGGCGAAATCACTATTCATTTTCGCCTACAGATGTTGGAAAGATTTTTCCATATATATAGGAAAAGGCTAAAATTGGACCACTAGCTTGTATGAACATATGAGCCCAACGGCCCAGATTGAATCTAGGCCGTTCTGACGGTCACGACCTCATTTCGTATTTTACTTTTAATTTTTTTTATGCAAGTCCAAATAACTTGAAATTTTAGGCATTCATTCTTCTCATCAATGCACACCTAATAACAATATTTAAAAAATAATTCGTAGAAATAAATTGACTAAAATACCCTTGAAACCTTTCAATGGTATTTTGATCAATTTATTTCTCGTAAATGTTTTTTTTTATATGTTTATTAGATTATCCTATTTTTTAATAACATATGTCTAAAATTTTAAGTTATTTAGATTTGTAGAAAAAAATTAAAATTGAAATATGAAATGAGGTCGTGACCGTCAAATCGGCCCAAATTCAATCTAGGCCATTCGGCTCATATGAACTCATATGTTCCTATGCGCTAGTAGGCTAACCTCAGCATTTTTTCATATATATATATATATATATATATATATATATATATATATATGATTTCATGCAACGATTGTATAGTAGTATAATGCAACTATCTTAAAAAACCGTGTTAGAGACATTTTCTTTACACAAACTTTTAAATGTACACTCTTTTAATTCTAAAGAACAACCACACACACAAAAAAATTGTGTTAGAGACATTCGCTTGACACAAATTTTTAAATGTACACTCTTTTAATTCTAAAGAACAATCACAAAAAGAAACTTTTAAAAAAACACCCCAAAAAGTGTTTTTTAAGCCCAGGTAATATAAGCCGTCCATTTTAGTGAGATGGTTAGATATAGGCCTTAGAATGATTTTTTTATTCTCAAAATTTTTAAATAGCATTATCATCATTAGATTAACAGCGCTAAATAAGAAAAAAGTACTTTCGAATTTTTCAAGGTCAAGATCTTGAAGTTCACCAAATGGACTGTCGAGATTCATTGTTGGAGGCCACTAATTTTGATCATATCTAGGATGCAAATTGAGTTGTTTTTCTTCATAAGATTGATTATTTGGATGAAGAGAATGTGTTTGCAAATTTTGGGGTCATACAAATGCCAAAAACATGGTTTTCTAGAGATGCGGTTGCATTATACTATTATATAATCATTGCATTAGATCACTACCTTATATATATAGTATAATCCAACCACGCTTCTAAAAAACTATGTTTGTGGTATTTGTATGGCCCAAACATTTGCACATATACTCTCTTTATCTCGACAATCTAAAAAAAAAGGTTCTATTTGAACCTTATATATGGACTCATTTGGTCAAAATCAGTCCCCTCCAACAACGAATCTAGACCATTCATTTGGTGAATTTCAAGATCTTAGCATCTACGAACTCAAAATCATTTTTTTATTTTTTAACATTGTTCATCTAATGATAATAAAGCTACCTAAAAAATTTGAAAAAGAAAAAAAATCCTTCTAAAGCCTAGATCTAAGCATCTTATCAAAATGGGCGACCTATGTTAATTGGGCTAAAAAATGCTTTCGAGGTTTCGTTTTCAAGTTTTTCCTTTTTGTCATTATTCATTAGAATAACAAGAATGTATATTTTAAAAAAGAGTGTATAATTTAAAATTTGGATAAAACAAATGGCGCTAACATAGCTATTGAAGGTTGTTGCATCATATTACTATACAACTGTTGTATGAAATCATTGCTCATATATATATATATATATATATATATATATATATATATATATATATATATATATATATATATATATATATATATAAAGAGGCCATTAACCTTTTCTACAAGAAGGTCACAATTAATCTTGACCATTGAATATGAAATTGGATGGTTGCATTTATTTTATTGACCATGCAAAAACTTCAAAAGAATTTTTTCAAACTTTGTGATACACCCGTGCTATCTGATTTAACATTAAATGGTTATAAATAATTATTACTACCATGTATCAATGGTAAATGGTCTCGTCGTATACAATCCTTACATATATATAAGACACTACAAAACGCTTATAGGCGAAAATGAACAGTGATTTTGCTTATCCTCGTCACTGTTCAAAGTTTATCGCACGATCACGATTATATAGCACTGTTTCATTTTTCATTTGATTTCTATATATCGGAATGACCTGAAATTTGGAGTGTGTGTTCATAAAAAATAGGAGAATCTACTAAAAATATAAAAAAACTATTTTACATGAAAAATTTGATCAAAATACCCTTGAAAATTTTCGGAGGTATTTTGGTCAATTGTTTTCATAAATTATGTTTTTTATATTTTTATTAGGTGCGCCTCAAGGAACCCTTTCTTGTGTACAACAAAAAAATGGCATACATCTCTCTTAGAGATAAGGGATTAAAATCTGGGCTCTACAATCACCAGCCTCTCGGCACCCTTTCTCTAATCTCGGGTTTGATCTTATACACGCTTCATCATATTTTACTAACAATGGTATCAGAACGATCAGGTTCCATCTTCCCTAATTTTACTCTGAGTTTTAAGGATAGAGCTTATGTGATTTGTTTCTCTGTGTTTGTTATTACTTATGCCCAATTCTTGTATATAAATCGTGCTTCCTATTTTATCTTTATTGACAGTGTTACTTAGAGGATAAGTTGCTATCTTATCTTGATTCACTGTGTTAATTAAAGGATAAGTTGCTATCTTATCTTGATTTACTGTGTTAATTAAAAGATAAGTTGCTATCTTATCTTGATTCACTGTGTTAATTAAATGATAAGTATCGTGTCCTCCCTTTGTATTGATCAATTCCAAATCACCTCTATCCCAACTGTTATTGGAACAGCGTCTGTTACCAAAATCTTCAACATACTGAAGGATATGCCTGCACACTCTACTTAAATATTCCCAATATTTTAGAATTGTCAAAACCATATTTTGAGAGATTACTTGGGTGTGCCCTTTGGCATGAAGCGTGCCCCTTGGTGCATGCCCTTTTGAGACGTGCCTTTTGGCTTGAGAGAGATTACTTGGGTGTGACCCTTGGCAACGTGCCCCTATGTCTTGTCTTCTAAGGCTTCAGTAAGAGCCTCCGCCCAGGTTCATCAAGTACATTTACACTTTGAAAGCAATGGAAAATCTTGCACAAAGAGAGTTGAGAACGAAGATTCAAAGCCATCGAAACAGTGGTTGCTGGTGGTCGCGAACAGATTGCCTGTTTCGGCCACAAGGATTGGCGAGGAATCCTGGTCTTTGGAGATAAGCGCTGGTGGTCTAATCAGTGCTTTCTTGGTGTGAAGCAATTCGAGGCAAGGTGGATTGGATGGGCTAGTGTAAACTGCTCAGAGTTCACAGAACTCGGCTTCATCTCATGTTTCTCTTTTCTAGGCTTCAATAACTTGAAAGTGAAGAAAGTGCCTTCCTAGATAATTAGTTGAAGAAAGCAAATCATCAAGGCAGGCAACACAAACATAAAGAAAACCAGAAAGAGCAAAATTTTCTTCCTTCTGCTTTGTACGGTTAAAAGTAAATCCAGCAGAGAGGCTGAATCATGCGAAGAAAAGCTCTTGAAAGTGACACAGGTGCCTTTCTAAATTGTTAGTTAAACCAAACCAGATGGAAGTTAAGCTACCATAGAAACACAGAGCAGAAAAAAAAAAAATAGGCTCCAATCTTTTGGATTCACAGTAAATTGACGTAACTTAAATCTATTTTAATTTAGCAGAGTAATGTTCAGAACTTGTTTACCCTCTTAAATCCGTTCAGAACTTGTTTACCCTCTTAAATCTATTTAAATTTAGCAGAGTAATGTGCAGAATTTGTTTATCCTCTTTCAAAGCCATAAGGTTTGCACAAGCTCTTAAAACACAGGAAAAAGAAAACTCATTTGGAGGTATGGGCTCTTCTACCATTTCTCGAAACAATCTCAGAGCTTCTTCACAGTTCTCTTCCTCTGTGTAACCCCTCTCCTGGCTGTAAACACCACTATTATGTAACCCCTCTCATGGCTGTAAACACCACTACATCTCTCTCTAGGGTTCGATCAAACAATTGGCGTGGATTTTTAATTAAGTTGTTCTTTATATAGATATCAATTAAGTTTGTGATAATGACAATATCAAAGTACAATTCGGCTGCTTTGATGATAAACCCATTAATTTGTTCAGCAAATTCGAGGTGATTCAGGCCTGCAATTGCCTTTAGAACTGCTCTAATGGTGAAAGCATCAGGGTGATAATGAGAAGTTAGCATCTCTACAAAGAGTTGCAGAGATGAATCGAAATAGGCTTGTTTTGTAGAAGCAGAGATGAAGATGTTCCATGTCTATCTTCAAGGGGCATTGAATTGAAGAAATTTATTGTTTTCTCAAAAGGTTGGGATTTGGAGAAGATTGTGAATTGGGTATTTTTATTCAAAGTAGAGAGAGGTTTCTCATTCCATGTAGTAGAGAGAGACTTGGTTTCAAGTAATCTATAACCTCATTACTGTCACTGAATTTAGAAGGAGAATTTTGAATCGATGTAGAGAGGGAGTGGAGTTTTTTTTTTTTGCCTCTCTGAGCATGAATACAAAATGTGGCTAAATAAACGAGTGAAGTTAATTCTTGTCTCTGGTTTTCCTGTGTTCCAGAATAGGCCCATGAAAACGGTTCCCTGAAACAGGAAATTGCACCATGGTCCCAAATGGACCAAGAGAAAAACTCTAACAGACGAATCTATCTCTCTACAACGAGAGCAAGAGACAGTAGTTGCCGGAACTCGAACCAGAGTAACCACCAATAATAGTTTCCCGGAATAAGGGGAGATTTAATTTTTCTCACTCAATAAAAAAATAAAAAAAAATAAAAAAAGCCAAGAAGAGGTTTGAGATTTGACTTTCTCACGCAATAAAAAAAAGGTTTCTCTCTAAAAGGAAGGAGAGAGAAAGCATTCGCGAGTGGTGGTTTATTGTTGGGTTCGCGCGCTTGATTCTCTCTCTACAACATGCGCATGCATATGTATGCAGAGATATACATGTTATCTGGCTCCAATAGAAGTTAAAGAAGCGATAAGTAAATATCATTCTTCTTTTAAAGAGTGATTTTTTCATTGTGGCTCGGTTGAAGGCCTTACATTGGTGCCTTTACTGACATTATTAAAAACAATGTTGTACCTACTTCTAATGTCGAGAATCTCATCAGTGATTTTTTTTTCTTTTTTAGTCTTTCAAAGGGGACAGTTCTCAAAAGATCTGAAAGGCACTACTAGGGGCTAGGATTTATTTGAATTGAGACTGCATGCCATCATACAGCTGATGTGATTGAGCCTATGTGGATTGCGGTCCAGACTGGAATAACCAAACCAAAACCAATGTTAAATGATTCAAAGAAGTCTCATACTCTGCCTTAGTGAATGGCTGACACCCTACTTGTAGTCCTTGCAATAAAGGCAAATGTTTGGGAAGTATCCCCAATGGTGAAGGTGATCCATGACAGTCTAATGCAAGATTGCTAGTCAGTAAAAGGTGCAAACCCTCTGCAGAGGGATATCCCAAAACTAGGCACATTGAATGTCGCTTCATGTCGAAGGTTGCAGCATGCTTTAGAAGAATTTGATAAAGAAAACTCCATATCCTATCATCTGGGTAATGGATCTCAATTGCTATTATTATTACCCAGATGATGGGCTATGAAATAAATAGATTGAATCGTTGTGTGTATGTCTTGAAGAGTGGGAGTAAATTCATAATACTCTCATTATATATAGTACTGCTTCTATTTTTGCCGTCTAGATAAAGCGCTTCATAGATAACTTGAAGCTGCAAATAATCGACGGGCCGATCCAAATATTTTGTGATAAATAAGGTACAATTAAATTAATACAAAGTAGGGCAAATAGCTTCAAATGAAAACATATAGATATCCAATATCTCTACATTCAGGATGCAGTTGAGAAATGTGAAGTAATTGTTACTGTTGTCTAAGCACATTAGCTTAATGGGACTTAAAAAAGTTAAAGTCGGACAATTTTCATGAGTGAGAAATTCGCATTAGCGTGAAAATCCTAATGGTAGACGCACTTAAGGGGATTTAAAAAATGTTTAAGTCATGCAGTTTTCATGAGTGAGAAATCCGCATTAGTATGAAAATCCTCATGATAGACGTTTGTTATGAGAGGTAAATTTACAAAAGCATGAGAAAAACCTCATGACAAAATATTTCTTAAAGGTCATATTCAAAAGTGGGAAAAAATCTCATGACAAGATATTTCTTAAAGGTCATACTCAAAACTGGGAATATGTATGTGACTTATTTTGCTTGGCCAAGTGGGAGATGTTGACATGCATGGCTATGAGGCCTTACGTGTCTTAGCCTACATTTGTAGGAATTCCATATGTAAAAAAATCATATCCATATAAATGTAACCCTTCATCCAACGGTCATATCCATATGAACGTAACCCTTCAGAAACCCGTTGGAGATCAGGGAACCCTTTCGTTTATCAAAGACCCGTTGGAGGTGAACGTAACCCTTCAGAAACTAGTTGGAGATTAGGGAACCCTTTCGTTTATCGAAGACCCATTGGAGAAATACAACAGTTATCCATTTCTTCTCCATATAAAATGGGAAGCCAGAGAGAGGATGTGTATAACAATAAAAAAGGCATACATCTCTCTAAGAGAGAAGGGATTAAAATCTGAGCTCTGCGATCACCAGTCTTATATATATATATATATATATATATATATATATATATATATATATATATATATATATATATATATATATATATATATATATATATATATATATATATATATGTGTGTGTGTGTGTGTGTGTGTGGGATATTCTAAATTGTACAACCCTTAAATTACAAAGGTTTCAAGACACTAACTTTCAAAATGCCATTGTACTTTTATGAAAATTTCAAATTTGTCCTTGCTTAATGGTAAAATTACCTATTTAGATAATTTTTAATAAAAAAGGAATGACTGTTTTGATAAATATGATTGTTTTGATAAATACGCCTATGACAACCCCTTCGAATTTGAGGGGTTGTTATATATATATATATATATATATATATATATATATATATATATATATATATATATATATATATATATATATATATATATATATATATATATATATATATATATAGAGAGAGAGAGAGAGAGAGAGAGAGAGAGAGAGAGAGAGAGAGAGAGAGAGAGAGCTGAGGCTCTAAACAATCAAATTGGAGCCTACCTCAAAAATTTCACTAGAATAGGTTGTTTTGATGTCCAAATATTCTCAAATTAATCATCTCAACATCAAGATGCATGAATATGAAAAAAAAAACTGGATTTCAAGTTTTGAAAATAGTATATTTTGTAATGAATTTTGGATCGTCAATTTTCAAGATTTTCATGTTTTCATAGATCGACTAGTTTTTAAGTTTTAAACTTTATAAATAAAGATAAAAATATATTTTAAGGCTATCACAAAGATTTCTAGTATTGAATATAAGTTTATTTAGAGCCTCATATATATATATATAGGAAAATACTTCTGTGAGCCACTTCTGTGAGCCAATGGGCTCACAAGAAAAAATTAACCTAATGGCCCAGATTGAATCTGGATCGATCTAACGATCACGGATGCCCTATAGTGTTTGAATTTTAATTTTTTTCTATAAATCCAAATCACTTGAAATTTTATATGTATTGATAAGAAAATAGGAGAATATTCGAAAAATATTAAAAAAATAATTTGCATAAAAGAATAACCAAAATACCCCCATAAATTTTTGAGGGTATTTTGATTATTTTTAATGCGGATTATTTTTTTTATATTTTTATTAAATGTAGCTTGATGAGAAGAATATTCGCCTAAAATTTCAAGTAATTTGGATTGGTAGAAAAAAAAAATTAAAATTCAAACACTCTCGACCGTCAGATCTGCCCATATTCAATCTAGACCATTGGGCTTATACTATTCTATGAGCTAGTGGGCGCACCCTAGCATCTTATATATATATATATATATATATATATATATATATATATATATATATATATATATATATATATATATATATATAAAGTTTATATAGAGCTAAGGCTCTAAACAATCAAATTAGAGCCTATTTCGACATCAAGATGCATGAATATGAGAAAAAAAATAGATTTCATGTTTTGAAAATAATATATTTTGTAATGAATTTGGGATCATCAATTTTCAAGATTTTCAAGTTTTCATAGATCTATCGATCTACACTATTTTTGAAGCTTTAAACTTTATAAATAAAGATAAAGATATATTTTAAGGCTATCACAAAGATTTCTAGTATTGAAACCACATTTTTTGACACAATTTGAAGGTAGGCTCTAATTTGATTGTTTAGCGTCTAGGCTCTATCCTATATAAAACTTAATAATCCATTAAAATGCAAATTTTAGGCTTCATAGCTAGATGTGATCTTCTTTATGAGTTGGTTGCTACTTCTAGAAGTTACTTTTTTTTCATGAGGGAACAATGGTGAAAACAAGTACTGTTGTCATCTTTATGAAGATATAATTAGGATATGTTATTGTAAATGTACACAAGAAAAAAAAATACAATCACTTAAACGTTCAAAATAAAAATATAAATTAATAAAGTTTATTTGCACTTACTTCCCTGTCATTATATTTTTATTAGAATTTCGGTCGTCCACTTAACTTATTATTACCTGTTAAAAAGAAATTACAAAAACTACAATATTCCGTTCCGACCATTCTAATATTACCCTTATTTATTATAAGCGTAACTATCGATTGCAACTTGCGAAACGAGAGCATAGTTTCTTCCAGCGTTTTAAAAAAAGCCGAGCCCGGTTCGACTCGGAAATCGTGAAAAGGGAACGGATCGTCCAAAAAATCGGAAATCGTTCGGTTCTAGAGAGAACCGGACGATTCTGTACAGTGAATGGCCGATTCACTGTACGGAATCGGCGAGTCCGAACAGTGAATCGGCGATTCCGTAGGGGCTTTTTTTTTTTTTTTTTTTTTTTTTTTTTTTTTTTTTTTTTTTTTTTTAATCCATGATAGTTTTTTTGTAATACTTGATCGATTTTTTTGTAATCCATGATCGAATTGTTTTTGTTTTTTTGTAATCCATGATCGAATTTTTTGGTTTTTTGTAACCCATAATAGAATTTTTTGTAATCCATGATCGAAATGTTTGTTTTCTTTTCTTGTAATCCATGATCAATTTTTTTGTTTTTTTTTTTTTTTTTTGTAACCCATGATAGAATTTTTTGTAATCCATGATCGAATGTTTTGTAATACATGATCGAAATGTTTGTTTTTTTTTTGTAATCCATGATCGAAATGTTTGTTTTTTTTTTTGTAATCCATGATTAAATTTTTTGTTTTTTGCTTTTTTTGTAACCCATGATAGAGTTTTTTGTAATTCATGATTGAATTTTTTGTAATCCATGATCGAACTATTTTTTTCTTTTTTTGTAATCCACGATTGAATTTTTTGTTTTTTTTTGTTTGTTTTTTTTGTAATCCATGATCGAATTTTATGTAATCCATGATCGAATTTTATGTAATCCATGATCGAATTTTATGTAATCCATGATTGAATTTTTTGAAAATTTGTGATTTTTTTTATTTAATCCATGATCGAATTTTTTTTTGTAATCCATGATAGAATTTTTGAAAATTTGTGATTTTTTTTTTAATCCATGATCGATTTTTTTGAAAATTTGTTTTTTTTTTTTTTTAATCCATATTATTCAAAGAGAAAACGAGAGAGATGATGATTCTGAAGCCACCCTATCCCAGCCATATTATTCACATATCGAGTCCCAACAGCAACAGTATAAGGATGAACACGAAATACTGTAAATTAAATACTGAATGGCGGTTCATGCAGGGAAAGAACATATCAATATTCGCATATTCATTCAAAAACATGAAAATTCTTAATAGAGTACCCTCATTTTTTATTGAATTCCTAAAAAACAATATTTATAATGAATTTTAATAATTTTTTCCAATTTTTTTAAAGCTTTATTCTGACCGATTCACCCTATTCCCGATCCGAATCGCCGATCCTGATAAGTTTTTTGAAAGCCCGATCCGGGTCACCGATCCGTTTCTTAAACCATTGGTTTCTTCTATTCCCTCGATCAGAAGAGGAGGAACTCTTCCAATTATATAAAGGGTGTAATTATGTAATCTTTATATTGAGATTAATTTATGGGTTGAAGAGATTACACCCAATATTTGTGGTACTAAAATTAATTCTAAGTAGGGTTTTACTCAAAGCGATTAAAAGAAACAGCACACCCCGGCAAAAGTATAATATCTTTGGGGTTTACTGTCTACCTTCCGAGTTGAGTTCCATACATCATCCCTCTCTCTCTTTCTTCTTCCGCCTCCCCCTGACGGACACCGATGTGTTCCTGATGGACGTATGACATTTTCAACCCCAGCTTTACACTGACACATGTTCCCGAACCAAATCCTGATCTATACATTAACCTGGTCCATCAGTCTGCAGGTTGGATCATTCAAATAAAATGTGCTATTTAAAGAAACATTTAAAAAACCTTCACATCAAGAAAATCTTCACATACGATCTACCCCACGTTTGTTAGGGCGAGGATTTCAAAGAAAAGCATTCTCGAGTCAGTATTTTACAGTAAAACGCACATGTACTGTCCAACTTTCATTGATAGCTCATTCCTGCAAAATCAAAAATATATAAAACACGAGAAAACAAGGTTATCACAACTACACCAAATCCAATTTGGACGCCCAAATCATCACGCTCAGACCCTTCGTATATGCCAGCAAGCTCAAGAGCAGGAACAGCTGCGAACAAGTGAAAACATGTTTTTTCACATTCAAACACGTGAAAAGTCTGTCTCTCTCTTACATGTGAAAAGTCTCTTCTGTCTCCACAAATCATCGCCCTCAGACCCTTCATACATGCCAACAAGCTCAAGTGCAGGAACAGTTGCAAACATGTGAAAAACTCTTACATGTGAGAGTCTCCTCTCTCTCCACAAATCATCGCCCTCAGGCCCTTCATACATGCCAACAAGCTCAAGTGCAGGAACAGTTACAAGCATGTGAAAAAACTCTCTTTCGTATTTAGTTGATTAGATTCATCAATGTCATGCAAGTGTTACTTCATGGTGTTGCATAACATGAATCAATCAAATGATACACAGGTAAATGCAAGGAGCCCCACCTCTCATCCACACGCGGGACTCTCTGAAACTGATTCCTCCAAAGGTTGCTTTGATTCACCATTCGCCATATCAATAGCGACAATGCTATTTGTTCTATTAAGCTCATCCTGATTCTCGCTCTCAACCTCAATCCTCCCTGATTCACTAGGGTGCTCAAATCCCTTACTCTCACTATTAGTATCCTTCTGTCCTATGACATGACAAAGAGATACATACTTGAGAGCAAGCCTTTTATATTCATTGAGGAGTGCTTCCACATCCTCCATCGTTAAATCGCCGGCTTCTGAGTATAAGAATGGGAACTCCCGAAAAAACCCACTGATTTGTTCTTCCTTTAGAAGGTTAGAAGCCCCGTGCTTTTCCAAATCCAGAACAGATACTCCATTTGGTTTCAGAACTACTTCTTTACCCACCTCCTTGACCTGTTTTTGTGGATGCAAATGTTGGCCTTGTGGGGATTGTACATAATTAGAATAAGTTCTTGTTGGCTTTTGAGAGTGTGGTTTGGGTTCAGGAGTAGTTGGTGTTTCAAAACTGTTGGATAGGCCAGTTAGAATTAATCGTGCTGATTCCATGTTCATTTCGAACTCAGTTTCATCCATTGAAAGGGATCCTGCATCAAGGTTGGCAATGAAGGATTCTGCAGAAAGTAAGTTTGTGAAGAAGTACGCGGATTCAGAAACAAGCCGTGATTGTCGCCTGTAACGCTGTATATACAACAAATTTGAATGCAGCTGAGGAGGATTCGCCTGCAGGAGATCATGATCATCATTAGCATAAAAATTGCCACATGGAAATTAAAAGCATATTACACAATGACCTAATGGAGTATATTGGAACATCATGGTGCAATCTAATGACAGATGGTGATGGACTTAGAGTGAGACTCACCATGTTTCATGTCTTGTTCTAATGGATTGCACACTTTCCCACACTGTCCATCATTTCATTTGGGGGTAACAACCCAATGGCTTTTGATTCTTGAAAGGGTCTTATCAGATTGTAGTACAATTCCACAAACTAATAAACCATCTTCATGGAATGTTATCTTAATAAGGTTACATAGTTTAAGACCATCTTCATGGAATGTTCTCTTAAAAAGGTTTCATGGTTTTAAGTTTTATAAAAGCAAAATGTGAAACTTCTACCCCTGTACGTTGCAGGACTTCTTCAATGCCTAGTAAAATTTGTTCAAGAGGTACAAAGTTACTCTAACTAAGTTCAGCACCTAGCAAAGTGAATATGACAATACCTAGGAATAACACCATCTAATCCACGGAAACCACAGCATTTAATTTTATGGGGGCCAAGTTCCCAGCACCACCACTTCTAGTAATCATTTCCTAGAGACGAGATTTTAGCATGTTCCATATGATAAAATATTATCATTTGGACATACGAGTATACACATCACATATAATGCCTTCCACTTGCATTCCTAAGCGACTCTCAGAAATACCAGAGTCCAAGGTTTGACCTTTGCCTAAAGCAACTCCAAATGGAATGGCGACATCATAACAAACAAAATTAATATAGAAAGGCAAATAAACAAAAATGAGATTAAATAAAATGGAAAACTTATTTTGACATACAAATCCATTTAACAAGAAACCGAGTTAAATTACACTGAACAAATATACCATGTGGAGAATGTAGCCCATGTAGTATAGGCTCGTCCCCATTATCCATCTCAATGATGGGTTGTCGAAGATGAAATGTTGACTCCTCTGCTTCATGGACAATGGTGAACTTAAGGGTGAGATAGTGTTCATCCCAAGTGACTGTCACTAAGGATGTATTTTGCAGATGAGTCCATTTATACCACCTTCACGTCGTGTGAATAGAAAACTTCCCTTCCATAAATAGAATAGTTTACTATTGGAACGTAATAAATGCTTTGATCCATCTAGTCATAACACACCATGTCAATGAGGTTGTCATTATCACCATCCCATCAATACATTGGATGATGAAAGAGAGAGAGTGGGACAATTTAATTAAGACATGTATGGTGGGACCATTTTCCTTCCATCACCATTCAATGAGTTGTTGGGGACTGTGTTCATCCCAATTGACTGTGACTAAGGATGTATTTTTGCAGATGAGTCCATTTATACCACCTTCATGTCGTGTGTATAGAAAATTTCCCCTCCACAAATAGAATAGTTAACTATTGGGAAGAAAAAAAAATGCTGTGATCCATCTAGTCATAACACACCATGTCAATGAGGTTATCAGTTATTACCATCCCATCAATAGGATGATGAAAGAGGGAGAGTGGGACAGAATTTAATTAATGACATGTAAGGATGGACCCTTTTCCTTCCATCACCAGTCAATGAGTTGTTGGGGACTGCGATAAACCTCATTGCCATGGAGTTATCATGACCATATATATCATACTATATTTTCCTTTTACTATTCCTGCAATAGTATATGTAGAACTTTCATTAAGGTCATTGCAACTACAAGAAGCCAGCAGAATGATTATTTTTCAGAGATCTATGACCTGATAAAGAGATATAGTTGATAAAGAATCATTTGGGTTAGTTTCACATATTAAATATATATACGGCAATAATAAGAAAACAAAAGAAGGGTGTATCCATGCATAGGAAAGGTTACCTTGATTGTCACATAGATAAGCACTGGGAGGAATTCATCAGCTCCAGGGGGGTTATCATTTGATGCAATTGATGCATTTAACAGCAAGTTGTTGATGACTTTGCAGCAGTGGAGGATACAGAGAAGTTTGTCTCGTGGAGCTTTATACATATTAATTTTCTGTAGTTCTTTCTGCGCTAGCTGAAAAACAGATAAAAGCAAAAGTCTTTTAGTGGTCACAAGCTAATTTATGCAAGACACAAACACAATCTTGTAAGCATATAGACAGGTATCACAAACCTTACAAGGAATGCAACAATATTTTCCATGGCATACCTTTGTGAAAAAATTTATAGCAAGACTGAGACATATGATAATACAGAAGTGCAAAAACACAGTAACATTGGTCACTCAATTCTCCACCCATGTATTTTACCTCATTGAATGGTTCTGCTGATAATTGTAAGGGGCACAAATCATGACCCTGTATCTTGTAGATTATCTTTTCATATTATTTAGTTTATTATTAAATAATGAGCACATACATCTACATGTATACATTCATGAAAGCGCACACTTTTGCATGCCCGTACTATATGTTGCATTTCCTGCCCTAGATTACAGCCCCATCTCCAAGCAAACACAAAAGTATGCAATATGCCATTGGTCAAGAAGAATCCATGGAAAAACCTAACAAATAAAGGACCAATGGAAAAAACAGTTGTCTTTCATTTTCAAACTTCATCATCATCATCAAAGCCTTTTCTCAACTAATTGCGGTTGGCTACACGAATCTTGATCCACCATTCTGCTCTACTAAGGACCGTACCCTCATTAAGGCTATAAGACCCCATATATTTTCTCGCTACTTCCAACCATGCCTTTTTGGACCTACCCCTTACCCTTTTTGAGCTTCCACTTGAACTAACTCGCACCTCCTAACATGTGTTGTCTGTGCCACACATAGTCAGCCCACCTAAGTCTACTCTCTCATCTTATTGCCTATTGGTACCACACTTAAATTTTTTCGAATGTATTCATTTCGAATTCTATACATTCATGTCTTGCCACTCATCCATCTCAATATCTTCATCTCCGCTATACTCATTATATGGGTATGTTGTTTTTGGACAACCTAGCATTCCGCCCTATAGAGCAAAGTTGGTTTCACAGTTGTCCTATAGAACTTGTCATTCAGCTTCATTGGGATGCGGCAATCACATAAAATTCCGGTTGCACATCTCCACTTCACCTCCCTAGCTCTAATTCTATGTGTGCATTTTCTTCAATCTCTCCATTTTTTTCTCTACTTCTATTATTACTAAAATTGCATTTCATATACTCTATCTTAGTCAAGCTAATTTTAGAACATTTAGATTCTAGCATCCCTCCAAATTCTAAATTTGTATTGTCAAACCTAATTTATCATCACCAAGAATCACCTAGAGCCAGGTCCATCCCAGTTATTATTGCTATAGGAACAGCATTTCATCCTTAACATCAACAGTTCTGCCAATAGAACTTTTGCGAAGTTTCATAGCATTGAAACTTAACGAGGAAGTATCCTCCATCCATCGGTAAGATCTAAATGGAGATGTTGATACTAAAGATCTAAATCATGAGGAGACACAACTTGATATAACAAGAAAATGTTGCTAAACACAACTTCATCCAACTTAAGGGAGTTTTTCCCAGGACCTAAACCATGGGGAGTGCAGGACTGACAAGTGAACTCTACCTCTAATCGCTCAACTTGCATGATAAGCTGACACCATTGCCGCCAGCATCAACCTCTTTGCCCTTATTGTTCAATCTTATGCCTCTCTCTCTCTCTCTCTCTCTCTCTCTCTCTCTCTCTCTCACACACACACACACACACACACACATATATATATATATATATATATATATCCTTTTGATAGTTCTTTTGTTTTTTTCTTGTACTTGATTCTTTTGTTTATGTTTTTCTTTTGATTTTCCCCTTTCTCATATACACTTCCATCAACCCCTAAGGATAAAAACTCTATGCAACTTGATATAACAAGTAATTGTTGCGAAACACAACTTCATCCAACTTAAGCGAGTTTTTCCCACGACCTACACAATGAGCCATGGGGAGTGCGGGACTAACGAGTGACTTCTTCCTCTGATGGCTCAACTTGCATGATAAATTGACACCACTGCCACCAGCATTAACCTTTTTTCCCTTATTGTTCAATCTTATGCCTCTCACACATACATACATACATACATATATATATATATATATATGGAAAAAGATAGGGTCCGCAGTCTCGCGTACCCTTTTCCTCTACGTCCAATGGCGTTGATATTAAGCTCACAAACAGAAGGCTCAAATTTGTTTTCCCCATCCCAATATTTACCCATTCAAATTAATCTTTTTTAATCTTGCCCTTGACATTTCTAATCAATGCCTAACTCATTGCAGGCTCGATATAGGAGAAACTGCCTCTCTCTCTCTCTCTCTCTCTCTCTCTCTCTCTCTCTCTCTCTCTCTCTCTCTCTCCCTTCAATTTTGGACTTTTGGGAAACTTCCTCTCTCTCTTCCTCTGTCTCTCACTCAATCCCCTGCTAAAAAAACGATCTTCACTCTCTCTCTCTCTCTGCAGAAACTCAAAGAACCTCGCCCAAAGAGGCTCACACAGGCCCTTTCTCCCTCTTCCTCTATCTCTTCTAAATGATCCTACCGTCAACTGCTCTATCCATCTGTCTCTCTCTCTCTCTGCTACTCCTTTTCAAAGAAGCTCGCAGCCTCTCTCTCTACCCTGGCTAAAAACAGGCCCTTCTCTCTCTCTATCTCTCTTTCTGTTCCTCTCTCTCTCTCCCTGCTAAAACCCACTCGCTGGCCTCCCAACTTCTCAAAGAAGCTCCCAGAAGCCGAATCTGTCTCAGTGGAAGCTTCCCACAGCAGAAGGTCGCAGAAGCCCTCTCTCTCTCTCTCTCTCTCTCTCTCTCTCTCTCTATTAGAATCCCATGGCATTTTCTGGGAGTTCATATGCATTTTTGGGTACTGAAAATTTGTCTCAGAATTTGATGTATTTTTCAGTAAGAAAGTTTGAAAATATTGTTACTGTGTATTCTTCATAATCCGTATTTTGATGTAGAGAATTTGATGTGCTCTTCAGAATCCATAGGTGTGTGGGTATCTATATTTCAGATTATTGGGAAGGGGAAAACAAATTAGAGCCGTCCGTTGTGAGCATGATATCAAGCATTGTTGAGCGTAGAGGAAAAGGGTACATGAGACTGTGTATCCTATCTTTTCCTAAATCTATATATATCCTTGTTTTGATAATTCTTTTATTTTTTTCGTATTATTTTCTTCTTCTTCATACTTTTGTTTATGTTTTCCTTTCCATTTTTCCCCTTTCTCATATATCCTTCCATCAACCCCTAAGGATAAAAAAAGATCATCAAGACAAAAAGGAGAAGAAAGATAAAGACAACAAACTTAGATGAGGTTCTAAAAGCAAATTTGCTGAGTTTTCTTTATGTTTTCCTTTTCATTTTTTCCCCTTTCTCATATATCCTTCCATCAACCCCGAAGGATAAAAAAAGATCATCAAGACAAGAAGGAGAAGAACGATAAAGACGACAAACTTAGATGAGGGTCTAAAAACAAATTTGTTGAGTTTTCCTTTCACAGGGGTTTCAACTCATAAATAGGGACACTTTTGATGAAATCTTGTTTGACTATATGTTACTCCATATGTAAACATGGCAAAAGGCCACAGATTCAAAGTATGCAAGGCCTATAGCTGCCCACAAGTTCCCAGTGATGAAAATAATCACAGTACATAAACTTTATGCATTCACATAGAATAATTCCTTGAACCGAGTCATTTCTAAAAGCAATTTAGAATTTTTTGTCCTGGATGTAAATTAAATAAGTACTGCTTTTCAGAATTAAAAACATGGTATTTTAATGTCACACTAAAATGATTTACATGCAAATGCTGAAGTTGAATTCAAACTAGCAGAGTTCTACAGCATGAGTTACAAAGCTACAAAATGGTAGTTATAGTTCTAAAAAAAAAAGAATAAAAAAAAAAAAAGTAGTCCTTTAACTTACCAGCCAAGATGTTTCATTCTGGAAGTTTGGTTTAATGTCCAAATTATCAGGCCGAATGAACTGTTGCACTAAAGCCATTTTTTCTGAAAGTTCTTCATCCTTCTTTACCTCTTCTGGAATAGATGCAAATGCACGAGTAAATAGTTTTGTCATGACATACTTTTCCAATCCCTGCAATTGAAAGAAGAGAATGGGCACATCAATGATCAGATAAATAGGGAAAGAACAGACATTCATGAACCACGATGAATTTCAATGACCTATAGACCTATAGCGGTAAGAGCAAACACACAATGGAACGTTTTCCTTCAAAAACAGAAACTTCTACCAACATATCCCACATAAAAAGGTTTCCAATCTGAAGATAGCAAGCAGATGATTATGAGTATTACTTGTTGAACACTGAACATTCGCTTAATAGTGTTAAAAGACATTCATGAACCATGATGATTGTCAATGACCTATAGACCTACACTGGTAAAACACACTATAGAGCATTTTCCTTAAAAAACGGAAACTTCTTTCAACATAAAATCCCACACAAAAAGGTTTCCAATCTGAAGATAGCAAGTACATGATGATGGGGTATTACTTGTTCAACAAGGAATATTGCATTGACATCCCAGATGTGACCATTAAAAAAATTCAGTATTAAAATCACTTGAACTGTGATGATTGATGGCTAGACTTTTACTAACTTTTATGATTTTCATCAATACTACCAATCTAAGAGCTTTTATGAAATGTTTAAATCATTTATGGATATTCCCACCACCACATATCCAATCAAAACTTTAGATAATGATTAACAGAGTGATATCAAGATGGGTAGTAACCATCTTACCAAACTAACTGTTCAAAATGTTGTGTTTTCCAGGTGATATAGTTGTGTTTGTAAATTCCGAATTGAAACAAGACGTGTAATGACCAGAGTCATGCACACCCATCTGTCATCCAGGTAAAGAAGAAACGCCCCCAAATCTTTACTGTTAAAAGTAAACCAAATCTTTACTGTTATAGTAAACAGCACCATTTTGTATTTTCAATTGACAGAAACAACTTCATCAAGCATTGAAATCAATTTTTTGTTACTTCATTTGCACCAACCAGAGTAAATATATTTGGTCCTTAGAAGGATGGAATATCATGGGGAAATGCATAAAATTCAAGAAAAAGCAGGTAATGTGAGTATTTGAGACTTTTGAATCATTACCTGTTATGTAGCCAGAAAAGAGTAACTAACGCCAAGTCTACATTAATCATAATCCACCCAAAAAAGTCCGCATTAATCGTATGTTAGTTAAAAATTAAAAGCGAGCTGCCCATTCCTTTCAGTTTGAGGCTGTTGAAGACTTGAAGCCCATTTTAATTGATAATCGAATAAGATAACACAATAAATAAGTATCAACAGCATGATCAGTCTATTCAAGTGGAGCACTTAAATTCAGGTTCCCAATCTAATTTCTTCTTTTCTTTTCTTTTCTTTTCTTTTCTTTCTTGCTTTTTTTTTTTTTTTTTTTTTTTTTTTTGTTTAGTTGTAAGAGCTCTAGGTCTAATGGTCATCGAGGTGGAAGGGTCAGGTAGAATTTATCCCCCAGAGTTGGTGACAAGAAACAATACCTTATCATCACAAATATCAAAGATCAGTTCAACATAAACATTTTTAAAATACAGTAATCAAAGGATAGAAGTTTGAAAACTACAATAGAAAATATAAATCCCCTATTGCACAATACCAGAGGAATGTAGATGACGGTATGGTATGGCTAATTTATATGAGCTTTAATATATCATTTAAAATGAATAACTAGGTGTTTCAAAGATCAAACCCTTGTTTTGTGGCCCTTAAATGCATATATACTTGGTCTTTGATTAAAAGCTCTATCGTGTATTCCCATGCATGTGTCCCCATGCTTTATGTTTAGGGAGTAATCCCAATTGAGTGGAAGTGTGTTCTACTTGGGCACCTAGAGCAGGGCATAGTGGGTTCCATCACGCACCTTAGTTTGTAACTAGGCGTTGGCTAGATGAGTGAGCCCACACCCTGGGCTGGTTATGTTATCTCCCATGATGCACATGGCAGAAGAAGGTCCATAGTAACCCTGCAGAGGTTAGGTGAGATGTTTGGTTGGATAGGAGATGAAAAAGGCTCTTGTGGTGCAGGATGTACTAGAGTTGTTGGAGGTGGGAGCAGGTTTGGAAGCAGAATAGGTTCAGGGGATACCGAACCGCCATAGGGTGGAAGCTTCTTGGGGTTAGGATCGACCTCCATATATTCAACAAGATAAGGATCGAGATCCTAATATACTTGGGAGTGAGATCCCATGTCACTGGGGTGGATGGGGATCTAAGCTCCAATATGCATAAAATCATCATCATCATCCAAGCCTTATCCCAATGATTTGGGGTCAGCTGCATGAGTCATGTTCCTCCATTCTTCTATATTAATGGTCATACCCAAAGTAAGACCATATATTTTTTCAATACTCCTATCCATGTTTTTTTCGGCCTTCCCCTTGCCCTTTTAGAGCTTTCCACTTAAATCAAATCGCACCTCCTAAATAGTACTGTGTTAAGCCTACTGCACATGACTAGCCACCTGTGTCTCTATTGAAGCAATACCTAAGTTCCCTATATATATATATATATTTCAAATTCTATCATTTCTTGTCTTGCCACTCACATCCATCTCAACATCCTCATCTCAGCTAAGTTCATCCTATGGATATCATGTTTCTTGACCACCCAACATTATGTTTCATAAAGCATGGCTGGTCTTACAACCGTCATATAGAGCTTCCCCTTTAATCTCAATAGTATGCGGCAATTACATAAAACTCCGGATGCGCATCTCCACTATGCCCATCTAGCTCTAATTTTATATACAACATATTCCTCAACAAATCCATTCTCTAGGATTATGGACACTAGATATCATAAACAATCTATTTTAGATATTTCTTGACCATCAATCTTAACTACTTCCTTGTTTGAACTCCTATTATTAGGAAATTTACTATGCATAAAATTCATCATCATCCAAGCCTTATCCCAAAGATTTGGGGTCAACTACATGAATCTTGTTACTCCATTCTGCTCTATCAAGGGTCATACCTTTAGTAAGACCAAAAGTCGTCATATTTTTTCTCACTACTTCTATCCATGTCCTGTGGGTCTTCCCCTTGCCCTTCTAGATCCTTCTACTTTAACCAAAATGCACCTCCTAACTGGTGTTGTACTAGGTCTACACTGCACATGACCAGCCCACCTAAGTCTATTTTCCCTCATCTTATCACTTATTAAAGCCACACATAAGTTCCCTCCATGTAATCATTTTGAATTCTTTCTTTTCTTGTCTTGTCACTTATCTATCTCAACATCCTTATCTCAACTACACTCATCCTATGGATATATTGTTTCTTGACTACCCACATTCCATCCCATACAGCATGGCTGGTCTTACAGCCATTCTATAGAACTTCCCCTTTAGTCTCAATGGCATGCGGCGATCAAATAAAATTGAAAGTGGACGATGTGATCTCGCACAGTATGTATAGTTTAAAATTTTTCATTCTTTCTTTTGCAATACCTGCTAGATCATTTATCTGTCCAAAAATACAACATTAATTTATAGAAATGAAACCTAATACAACTTAGGATCTTCTCTAGCTTACCATTGCAATTCTATTCAATAAAAAAAAAAATGAATCAAGAATCAAGAAATGTAGAACTTTAGAATTACCGTACACCTTGCCTTAGGTTACCCCCAAGAACTTTGTACACCCCACACTGAGTCTCCTCTACTGATGGCACATGGGATCTATGTCTTTCTTGAATCTCAACAATGGGAAGTAATGCCAAACTATTTACTCAATTTCAGAGAGCATGAACACAATATGGGTTTTTCTGTTCTACTCATCTATGTGGGGCATGCCCCCCCCTTCCTTTTCTCTATGTTCTGAAACCCTAGGGGCGTGGTCCCCTTTTTCTTTTCTTTTTTATGGGAGAGAGAGAGAGCGAGTGGCGTGCCAACTTGAGGGAGGGAGAGAGAGAGAGCTCAAGTCTTAGGGTTGTATTTTGAAGACCCCCATAAGATGATTATATAAAAATAATGCTAGGTTAGGAATTCTTTAGGGTTTGGCAATCTTATGAGACTCCATCCAGACCATTGATCAAGGTGACTTGTGCAGTGAGAGATCTTAGTCATACAATCTATAGATCCACCATCATGATCTAATAAAAGGTGCTAGAACATTATCCCTCACCTTCCTTAACCTAATCCCATCAACTATTATGTTCAAAGAAATTATACCAACTCTTTCCTTTTTTTTCCAAAAATTTCTACTCATTCCATTTTTAAATCAATTAGCCCCTTTTTACAAAACCTTCCTAGTTAATCAATTTGTTTGGCTTATTACACAAGCCACAACATTTAGAAGGTCATAAGGGGTGTCCCACTTATGGTGGCATTGTGAGCCCCACACCCATATTAAGATGGGCCTCAAATGGTGGGCCTCATGTATTATTGGCCCCCATAGTAATTAAAATATTTTAAAACTCATAAGATGATTTTTTAAAAACAAATAGTATTTTTATCTCTCTGAATAATATAATACCTGAAAATGCAGTTTAAGCTATTTAAAAATCCATTTTGATGAAATAAAATATCCAAAGACTTTTAAAATTTTATTTTAATATTCTAAAAATTATTTAATACAAATTTAATTGTTTCTAAATAAATTTGATGGGAATCGGATCCAACTTTGTTAAGGAAAATTGGAAAATATTGAAGCACTCCACCTCTACTGGTGACTATGTCCCACACTCACTTTCTCAAAACTGACTCAGTAGTTCCCATGACCCACAGTCCATCACAAGGGTTCATGATTAGACTACCAAAGCCAGCCAATAGGTGATGAGAATACAATCATTAGACTACCAAAGCCAGCCAATAGGTGATGAGAAAACAATCCCAATCTATGGACTAAAGTTTCCCCAAGGGACAAGCTTAGGTCAAACAAACCTATGCACACTCATCACAATTGGTGCATGGGGGCTATCTCTAGCACACGTACGTATAATACCCTCAATGGTGTCTACTTCCTAATATAGCTATCAAATGTACATGCCAAGTGATGGTCATGATGAGGATTTGGCCCTTGTCCCTTCTGGCCTACCAATCACAAGTGTTAACCCTATAAACCCTTCTCGGATGTGTTATATGCCTAGGCATCAAAGGGTTTTAAAACTCATCTCAGCTTAGCTCGTCAAGCCTAGTTTGAGTCATAGCATCAGTATTGCCACCTTTGGTCCCTCTAGACCACAATCCTTTGGTCTCTCTAGATCGTACTCCCATTGGAGTTATCATATCACTATAGTCATAGTTTTACATGCCACATAACCCCAATATAAACTCTGGATAAATTTTTTATGCATAGATTGAGATCTTATTACAAATGCTATAGTTATAGTACTCCAATTTACTACAATAATACAATTCAATAATATCATAAATTGGCATATTATCATATTAAACTATAGTTTTCAATACAATAATTCTAGTATACCACAATGTGATACGCACTACAATTCCACATATTGTAAAGAAATAGATCTAAAATACCGAGGAGAGGAGTAGTTCAATTAATAGTATAACTCCTGTCTTTGGAGGGATCTTACAAGCATGTAGACCGAGATACCATTTTCCAGGGAACAAGATCCATATTTCTTTAAACTGAGCTCCCTCTAAGATCCCTTAGGAACCACAGGATCGAGTTCCTAAGGTAGGACCGTGGCCTTACCCCCAAGGTTCCCGCAACTATGGGATGCATAGGGGCTTTTGGGGTCAAGTGCTCGAAAACCTCAGCAATGGAAATCCTACTTAGCATCTGTGTTGCTAGTTTCCTTGCATTTGTGTGATCCTGGAGAGTTTCAAGTTTGGGTGATCATTAACATGCATATGCATGAAAGAGACCCTCATACAAAGAGCAAACCTTGGACCACGCATACAAGTATTTTTGGTCTACAGACTAGACCCTAAACTTGTCAATAGGAAGAGCACCTAGAGTCCATGGGTACTTGCAAAGTGTGGCAATTCTATGCGTTAGTCAACTTTGATAGGCTCGCAAGTTAGTACATGTAGTCATGGGTCTGTTGGATTGATTTAAGGTCTAGAAGTGATCATAGGGTAGTCCATAGTTACCTAAATCTCTCACCGAAGGTCACGATTCCGATTCAAAATCCTTATTTGGCTATTCCAACTAGGAATCTTCACGGAACGTATTTCCTTGAAGTCTAGAATCTCGATTCCTTATTTTAGGAATCCCGATTCCAACAATTACATAATCTCATTTCAAATATTTTTCGACTATCGATTTCACAATTAGTGAATCTCGATCTACACTTGTTGAAATTGGTTTCCACATTTACCGGAATTTTGCCACTTCCCCCCTTTTTTCTCTTTTTGCTTTTTTTCTAAGAAGTGAGGTTTAGAAGTTTTCAAAGCATCAAACTACTCGAGCTAGACACTCAATCTCAAGCTACAAGGTGTAGTCATCTTTAATGGCATGAAATGACCAATAGAAACCAAAGTGTTGGTCCACGTTCTCTACTTAATTCTTTAAGTATGCATTGTATTGATCCAACGGAGAGATTAAAGCTCCAATGGAGAGATTACATTATTTCCAATGATAGAAAAAATGTAATGTAAACGTGCATTTATGGCATGTCGGTTAATGAATGGCATTGAGAAATGTATTATTTCCTTCTCAATTCCCTCTTAATTCCAAAGATGTCATAATCTAAATTCATAAATAAAGGAATCTCGATTCCAACTAGGTCGGAAACTTGATTTCAAAGACCTAGAAATCTCGATTTCATTTATGTAGGGATCTCGATTCTATTTGGGTCGAATCTTGATTCCTAAAAATACGAATTTTGTCCCCACGATTCCTCTTGTACAAAGGTCAATTCCAAAAACAGGAATCATATTTCAGTGCTAGCACATTCTTCGAACAACTATGGGGTAGTCATGAAGCGCCTGATAGAAGGATCTAATTTCAGCGCTAGCACACTCTTATAAGGCTTTTTAAAAGGCGCTTTGGAGGCTTTTTTAGGGGAATAAAAATTGTTTTATTTTGTCTCCTTTGTGTAGATTGTAGGTCTCACTTGTTTTCCATCAGTGAATGGGCAGTATTGTTGACCCCTAGGTAAAGGCAGGCTCTTACCAGGATGGGTTTGTGGTAGGTCTATAGGATCAAGCCTTTTAGCTTAGATACTTCCTTGATTACTGAGTTATGTCTTCAGTTTAGGCAAGAGACTAACTCGATCCCTTTACCGTGTGGTGAGATTGCTCCCGCCCATGAGGATGCAACAAGGATTTTTGGGGCTCGGAGTGAAGGCAAGCCTCCAGTATTCTCCCGAGGGCATCCACTAGTTATGCTTTTGAGTGTACCAAGCTGCTTGGTGTCCCTTTTGAGATGATTAGGCATTGGAATGAGGCGAATATTCAACTTGGGAAATTGAGGAAAGTATTTACTGGTATCCCATATAGAGCAAAAAAACGAAAGGGTGGTCAAGCCCCTCATATCTCAATCTCGGCAACTAGAGCACCGTCCCACCGAGCGATGGCCCCTACTGAGAAGGATAGCGAATTGGGGGGTCCTGAGGAGAGCGGACAGGCTTAGGGTGAGTCTAGTCGACGTTTGACTAGAGTGGCTGCTAGGGCTAGGAGGGGGTCAGAGGAGTCGAGTACCCAGCCATAGAGGGATTCAGAGGGGATTGAGCGTGACATTTCTAAACTTGGCTTGGTTGAACTTGACATTCCCCAATTCGCTATCCTCCTCAGGACCACGGCTGAGTTTACGTCGTGTGTCCTTCTTTCTCTCTTCAGATTTGACCAAGCCTTGGTTTGACTAGGGTTTAGATCTAATCTAAGGCTGACGGTTGAAGATACATTTTCATGGAGATGGCTAATGGTCTAGATTTCAGGGTTTCATTCTAGGGTTCTATTCACATAGCAGGGTTTCTTCTCTCATTTTTCTTGGCTAACCCTAAAAGAGTCGTCCAAATTCACCTTTATAGATAGAAAACCGCGTGGAACGGACAATTACCAAAAACAAGCTTGGAATCAAATTTTGGGGGTCAGAGGATCGGGCGACCAGACCCGGACTTGGGTGACACAAGGTGGGTCGCCTAGCCCAGATTCATTCAATTTGGTTCAAAAATTATTTGGAAGCTGAAAGAGGGGTAATTGGGTCGATCTGGGCCCAACAGATCTTTTTGTGGCCCAGCCCATATCTGACCACAATCTAAAACTTCTGATGCTAGGCTGATCTACTCGTTTTTTAGTAATTGTCTTCCAAAAATTAGGATGAAATATGCTATTTTACTATTTTTCCTTGAATATTCCAAAATCAATGAGTCTGTAGGATACTGGATCATAGGATGGCGACCATGGACTACGGTGTTCTATGGTTCAGGGATCTTCTGGGATAGTGTGATCCTAAGGGTTTAAGAAAATTATAGAATTTTCCAATTTAAAAATGGGATGTCTACACTTTGCCTCTTGCTTTTTTGCATAGTTAGTTTTGTATTTTAAATAAGGATATATTTATTATAAAATCTTTGTTCTATAACAAGTATATTGTTTTAAATTTGTCAAAGAATAGAATCTACATAGAAGTTTTAGTGATCCACATGAGGGTCCCTTGTGCGACACATGGTGTGCCCATATGGGACCTACACATTTTGGCTTTTGACCCGCATGGACCCACTAGCCATGAGTGCCACGTGGAAGGAAAAAAACAATCAATGTGGTCGGGCAACAGGCCCACTAATCTTCTAAATTAAGTGTGTACTTATGTGAATCTTCTATTTTGAATTCAGAATTCTAAAGTAAATCCAAGTGGTTAGATGGTTAATATTTGGATTGAAGAGTCACAGTTACGATGTGGTAAGGATTAGAAACTTGGAAGGAGATCTATTTCTAATTGCAGTTATGAGAATCCAATTAGAAATGAAAGTTTCCTTGGAAGGTTCTAAAGAAACTCTAAATAGAGCCAAAAAAGTTTTAGAACTACGAGTCCTCTATAGATAATGGTGCACTATCCCACCTTGATTCATGATTGCTGGACAAGGATTGGATGGATAGGATTAGCCCTCTCACAACATGAACTTCCCATTTGAATTAGAAGACAAGATTCCTTTATATCCACTTTACCCCTAGAATACCATATATAAAGGGTAGCCCAAACATTTATGGCATAGATGAGTCTCTAACTCTTAGGGAGAACTCGATGTTAAGAAACCTAGGGTTAGGTCATGCTGTAGGTTGAAAAAATGGAGAGGGGGACTTCAGAAATCAAGGTTTGAGTTGTGTGAGAGAAAATGGAGAGCAAGGGGAAGTGCATGTGAGTTAGCGCTAGGGTCTGTGATTTTTCCACCTTGCTGTTTGAGAGATCTAAGTAGAGAGAGAAGAGACGCTATAACATAAAACTCTATTTCGTCACCCACAACAGAGCGGTATGTATTTCTCCTAGAGGTTTTGGTGAGAGAAAAAGAGAGAAGGTGAAGCATAAATTTTATTATGGGGTTTGTGAGAGGCATAAGTTTTATTATGGGTTTAGTGAGAGGAATATAGTGCTCTTCCAGTCTACTTTGTGTGAGAGATCTTAAGGGGAAGAAGTGCCTGCAAAGTACAACACCTTATCAGCAACATTTCACCCAAAACCAAGTGAAAGGAAGGAACCTTAGAGCCCAGATGGCGAGCCATTGATACAGGGAGACTCAATGGGTTGTAGAAGTCCTAGGGGGTGACCCTAGGCAAAATTTGGTTTGTTAATTTTCCTGCAGGATTACCCTTTTTTGGAGCACATGTTTGTGGGCGTGATAGCAATGTTTCCGGAGGCAAGCATGTTTGTGTTTTTTAGTTTAGTCTCATGCATAAAAAGTTTAGGGAACACACTTGTAAGATCAGGGGGATACAGAGGCATGAATAAAGAGTGCTCATTCTAGTTTTGGCTCAAATTCAATAGTTGCATCCTGTGTCAGCTGGTCACACCACCAACAATGAAATTTGAGCCATATGTTTGCCACTCATCCCCTCTTGTTTTTGGATTGTTTTCTGTGTACATAAGTCAGTCTTGGCTTTTAAAAACTCCATGTTAAGTCATTTGAGGGCGAGAAGTCTGATGGTATGAACTCTCTCCCGATTAAGTGTAAAAACAGCAACTTGTAGCATCAGGATAGATCAGTCTATATTTTCATTGCTTCAAACCTCTACATGGAGTAAGAGAGAGGGGAAATCCATGGGTAACTTTAGGTGGATTTCGGTGCCCTCTCTCACCCTTGGATTCCTTGATCTCTAATCTAAATATCCAAGAGAAGACCATATTTTCAGAGAAAATGCAGCCCTTGTTGAACCATGGTTTGTCAAGTGTAAGAGTCCAGACATCAAGTAGAACAAAATTTCTAGGATCGTAACCTGAAGCATCATCTTCCCATCACTTAGAATGCATTTCAAGGATCTCCCACAGACTGTGGAACCACTGTATAGAACATAGTTACCTGGATCTCCTACTTTGGTAGGCGATCCGTTCTAGGATCTCGATTCTGTCACTCCCAGAACAGCGATTTTTAAATTTTGGGATCTCGAACCCCACTGACAGGGATCCCGATTCCTACTGTTAGGGATCTTGATCTCAACCTTAAAGAACAAGACAACAACCAAACTGACGATTTTTTTTCTGTATAGCTAACTAGCAACATAACCATTGCCTGCGTGTTATCAATAATGAAATCCTGACTTTAAAAAGTAATCCTAGATTATCATATACTTTAAGGTTGGTAACAAGATCCCCAAAAAGTTGGGATCAAGATCCCAAAAGGTAGGCCAAAAAGTTGGAATCTCGATCCCAAACATTTGGGGATCTCGATCCCTAACATGTGCATTGTATGGCAACGTTCCCAACCATAGGGTCTTGTAGCATTTCACGATCCCCCGCTCCCAATCCCAATCCCGATACTGTTCCTGCTCTCGATCCAAACAACTATGGCATAGAATGGATGAGCTTATTAGCATCCTCAAGGTACAGGAGGAAAGGCACATTGCACAAGGACAGACTCCATGCAATGTGTTGCACATCGTATAAGAGGTGTATAACAAATCTCCTACGCATGGTCTAGTGTAAATATGGAAAGAGCATTCAATAATCATGTCTGTAGCCGAAATAAACTGTGAAATAGAACAAACCTGACCACTTGTTTTCTAACCCAGGTTCTATAATGGAAAATCTTGAAACAATACAGGTGATAAGAACAGAAAACTAAGGATGTAATCATAGGTACGTAGGCCTGAAAAGAGCTATTTAGAATACCCAAGCTGTGTACAGAATATATACTCATGTAGGCGTCCATGTAAAAATGGTAGCATGCACAATGGGCATACTTTGGTGTTCTGATTCAAGGTCTACGGCCCATGTCTCAAAAAAGAAAAATGGTTATCGCTCATTCAAACTTATAGGGCCTTGTGAGTAGCATGTCTTTATGAGGCCTCATTAAAATGCTCCGAGTAGGGGGCTTTTTTATCTCTCCAGGTAAATTCAATGGTCCTCAAAGAGATATACCCTAGTCTTTTCAGTTGACTAACATACGTAACATGTGCCAAATGTATTTCCTTATAGATAACAGAGTTTGAAATCCTAGAAACTTTGAGAAGCCTGGCCTGTAATTTAACATTTTCTCAAAAATAAGATTTAATCTAATTTCCTTGCACTGTTGAATAGGAACTCATAGGTACAACCCAGAATGTGGATAAGAAGCATCATCTCTGAGACCAATTCCCTAGAAAGTACTCCTCAATAGTTGCTACAAAATGCAGTTTTGTGTGACAAGGTAGCGGCAAGGTCGAAAACTGATCTTCTAAATCACTCTCCTAGAAAGACCGAATGAGAAAGATGAAAATATCACTTTTCTAGGACATTCCCAAGGGATTCAGACAAATGTGGATAGAAAACCTAGTGAGGTAGTTTTCATAGATTGAAATTTTTGCTTATATTGTTGTTGTGATGGTGATACCTCTATCTCCACAAAACCTTGACAAAAGTAATGGTAATGTAAATAAAGTGATTCGTGGAATGTCAAGATCAGTAGGAGTAATTTGATAGAAATGGACAACAGGTTAGTAAAGCAGTTTAAGTCCTAGCTCTTTGCCAAAATCCTCGCCAGCTCATTTACATTGACATGTAGGATCTGAATGAAGCAGTTTAGGCTCCGGGGATACAGGCCATTGAAGAGGTGGTTTTTTTTATTGTAAAATATTTCATGCCTCTCAGATCTTGAAATGTCCTAAGGCATTTTTTCTTTGTGAAAACTATGAGCCTGTGTGTCACTCCAGTGGTTTTTTTAAATTGTAGCAAGTCAAAGATATGTGCCCAAAGGGGAAAAAATGAGTCCTGGTCTTTGAGAAGGTGTCGATCACAAGCACAAGATGGATCTCTCATTTGTGTGGTGCTAGGCAACTCAACTCATGAGCCTCATAACAATAATGTGAAGACTGGATATATTGCAAGCCAGTTGATGGAATCCTCATAAACCTGTTGGGACCATGAACTGCATGCCATGTTAGGGGTCACTGTGTAAATGCAAGGAGGATTACTGTGTGATCTACACCATACAACCAGAACAGTGTACTTCAGGGTTTTATGCTTGGTGGAACCAAGTTTTCTTGGAGGACAAGAGGACATATTTGAATAGTTGGCGCATATCAATTACATGGCTTGGACGATTCTGAGATAAAGTCCAAAATTGGTTGAACCTCAATGGTTCGAGGTTCAAACCCAGGCAGAGCGACTCTGTGTGAGTTCTATGAGAACCAAACATGTGATATGTAATGGCTTGGACAGTCGTGTCTGTTCAGACTTGTATGGTTTATGAGATCTGTGTGATTAGTGTGCTATTAGCCAGAATTCAGTGAAAATCCAAGCATTTAGGTTAAGTCTCTATATGAGACATGGTCAGATGTTGTTTTAAGGCCAATTATGGGCTCCATGGATGAAAGAGGCGATGTGAGCCTTCCCCAGTTTTTTCTTGGTGCCATTTGGGTAGATGAGCTAATCACAAACGTAAGAAGTGATTCACAGCTAGTCAGTCTATGAGACTGTACCGGCCTTCAAAGGCCAAGTGGAAAATGTCGAGGTTTGTAACCTTTAAATGCCTGGACACTTGGTCTTCGATTAAAAGCTCTGTTACGTTCTCCCCATGTATGTCCTCATGCTTCATGTTTATGAATTACTCTAAGTTTGTGTGGGAGTATGCTGTACTTGGGTACCTAGGACAGGGCATGAGTAGGGAGCCAAGCTTTATCTCGGACATAGTGGGCTTCATCAATCTAGCATTGGTTTACGACTAGGCCTTCGCTAGATCAATGAAGCCGCAACCTGGGCTGGTTATGTACAGCCCCAAAATCTCCCACTTGATATTCAAGCACAGCACTTCAATTGCAGTTTCTAGATCTATGCTTTTTTTCCCCCCTTTTTTCTTTTTAATTGAAAGAGCTCCATGTCTAATGGTTATCCAGATGGAAGGTTCAAATAGGATTTCTCCCCTAGAGTTGGTGACTAGCAAGGCATTTTAATTAAACAAGGCATAGTATGCAATAACTTATCATAACACATATCCGAGAGCAGTTTAACAAGAATAATTATGAAATACGCTAATGAAAGGATAGAAGTTTGAAAACTACAATAACAAACACGAATCCCACAGTGCACAATACCAGGTGAATGTAAATGACATTATGGTATCGCCAATTTATATGAGCCTTAGTAGATCACTTTGAATAACTAGACTTTAAAGCTCATAAGATATTGCATGATATCAAAAAATGGGAATCCACTTGCATACATATGTTCATACTGACTGAAGTAGAAAATTCTGAATCTGTTCAAAACAAAGAAGTGAAGGTATGTACTTCAGAAAGGCTCACCTCACCAGCACTCTCCAACTCTTCCTCTGATGCACCAGCCCAAAGGGTATGAGCCCTAAAAGCGCCTTCCATATTGTTAAGGAATTCTTGAACCGCCACACTGTCCTTTACAGGATCTGGAGTATTGTTCAGAAAGGACACAATGAAGCTGCCATTTTGACCAACAACTTATTGTCAATCTCCGGCATGCATTAATGAACATAAATAGGGGTCATCCAACAAACATGGAAATAGTAAGGTCATACCGTACTTGTAAATGGATTAGACACTGATGACAAGAGCCACCAATTGGGAAAAAGAAAAAAAGAAAAGATAGCAGGCATTAACTGAAAAGGAAATGGTTCTCAAGAGACCTGTCATCTAAAATCTGTGGTTCAAGATATGGGACCCTATGATGAGCAGACCAAAGAAAAAGAAATAAACGATGCCATATTAGTTTTCTGATTCAAAAAAAAGTTGAACTAGCATTACCCAAGCATTTAAGAATTTTTGAACTAATGCTTCTATTCAATCGTCTCTTTTTTATTTGGAAAAAAAGGCTACAGTAGTCTGTTATAATGGACAAAGGCCACTGCTTCTTGCAAACTTTATGAAACCTACACCCCTAATTTTGGAGTTATGTTCTCTTGCCTTAACATAGATATGAAAGGGTTCCTATAGAGAAGAATGAAAGGGTTGTCCTCAATTAGAAAAGGCAAGGCTTAGGCTGGACTAAGGAAGGAACCTTCCGCATCACTTTCTGGCGTTTATTTTCGACGTGCAAGTGAGATAAAGCTCGAGCTATGATCTTGAGCCATGCATCATCATTAAGAAGCTGAAAAACCTAACCGAATCAAATACTCACCAAGACAATGAGAAACTAAAAAAAAAATTCACTCTCAGATAATTCAACATGTGAGCCTTGAATCATCATTGCCACATGAGCATTGACACATGCAAAGAGAAAGGTTAATTAGGTTAATTAAAGGAAAGCTCCTCCCACAATGCTTTGAGCTCGTTTTAGTGCTCCCCTATTGCAAGTATCCCTAGTTCAAAATTGCAGTGTTTTAAAAAATGGATCAGTGACCCAGATCAGGCATCTCAAAAACCAATCCAGATCGGTTAATCAACTGCCCAAATCGGTGGATCGGCCGGATTGGTCGGACTCAGCCTTAAAATTCAAAAACATTATTAAAAATATTATAAATACCGTTTTTATTATTCCAAAGAGAAATGGGGGTAGTGCATTATAATTTTTTTAGAGTAAAGTTAACTTAATTGGGGTAGTGCATTATTGACATTCATTATTTTACATCAATATGTGAATATTGAGATGTTGCTTCCTTGTGTAAATGTATGTTATGTTAACCATTAAATTCACATCTCATAAAGGAGGAGCATACAATCATCATAGATGAAGTATATAATCTATGGACTACAATAAAGCATACAATTCTTAAAATACAACCTAATACCAAAATGAAAGACGACATTGTTCTTCAACTTAATCATGTTGTCTCCACTCATTGAAATGATGAGACAATTGATTGAGTGATTGAGTCTATGAACATATCATCCACATTAGTGGTTGGCTGACTATGTCTGAATCCATCAAGAGTGATTGAGTCTATGAACATATCATCCACATTAGTGGTTGGCTGACTATGTCTGAATCCATCAAGGTTAGTAATTTGTTGCGTTCCTAACCCAAAATCCCCAAAGCTTGTCCATCCCTCATGCTCATCCCTATTGTCATGCTCACCCCCACCCTCCTGTTGCTGGGTCTTGGGCCGTGAATATCTTGGTTGGGATAGGGTAGCCTCATAATCATGATCTCTCTTATTTACCCCAATACCTTCTTCCCACTCTCCTTCAACAGTTCCACAACTCCTCCTACATCTCCAATGAATTGTGGATATTTCGGGGGGTGGCTTCCTCTTTCTTTCTCCTCACCACCTTCCTTCTTCATCTACCTCACCAATTACCTCAACGAACGCTCTCTTGCACAACACTGGCTCAAATTCCTCCACCACCGATTGTTCTGTCTTATCTGTGACAAATATTGTATCTAGGTCGATCGAGTTGTAGTCCTCAATCTTCCTTCTTATTTGTCGCTATTGGAGGTTCAAATTGTAATAAATGTAAACAAGCATATAAAGCCTCTCCGAAGTGAGCCGATTCCTCCAAGGGATATACACCACTGGAATGTACTCCAATTTCGCTCAAACCCAATAGCAGAACATGTCTGGGAGAGCACCTTGATTGTTATCCTCCTTAAGTGAAATACAACACTACCATGTATCTCCCACCATTCAGTTGGAATGAGTACAAACGGCATTGTAAGAGCCAAAAAATTTCATAAGATTAAAGATGTGAAAGGTAAAGAATTAGTTCGCAGTTAACTTGGATCCATATCGCTTTAAGAACTCCTTGCAAGTCTAGTTTTGAAGGATCCTACCACATCCCTATATAGAGAAAGCTAAGAAAAACACTTTGTTGCAATGCTTTAATTACACCTCACAAATATACTACGTCAATGAAATTCCTACACCAGATGTTAACCCTTACCTCCCACACAGATGCTAACTGGTTTTGGTGGCTTCTCTCCATCCTTCCAATAATGTATCTGACCTTGTCCATGACCTTGTTGGGATGTTTGAGTATCAAATAGAAATATTTTGGACTGAAGTAGAAACCTAGAAAATACATAAATGGAAAAAGGCCATTTAAATGCATAGTGAACAAAAAATTTTAAATTTGACATTCTAAGTATATAAATTAACATTTACCTGCATAGTGAATCGAGAGGCACAATTGTGCATTCTAATGTCGTTATAGGATCTCCACCACTTAAGGAACAAAACTAAACTTCTCCTTATAGCTGCTTTGGCCCTCTCAATCACTTTGTAAATGAGGCTCATGCAGGTTTTCTTATCAGCATCCACCATTCCTAACAACCAAAGGGTCCATAGACTCTATACTGGAACACCCAGACCACAACCTCTTATCTGTAATTGTGCCCCCCACTTTTATCCCTTACATGACTTCGAGACTTCGAGAGGCAGTCTTTTATCCACTCTTCACTGATGAACAACCTCATCAATGTGGCTTGGGATTCCTGAATGCAGTTTACAACCAAGTAATATGTCACAAAGCAGGTGATGGCGGGCCTGATTAGCTTCTTATTCTCAATCTGCTGTCTAAACATAAATAGGATTTTGAAGTGCTTATATATAAATTTTGACACAGCCCTCGCTAAAACTAATCTCATTCACTATTTGATATTGACGATCTTCTCTAACATGATATTAATGCAGTGGCCAATAGACCGGAAAGTTTAAGATAATCCATCTAATTAACTTGGTCCCACCAACTGTAATTATGAGAGTGATGCCTATTCTCGGTCAACACTGCTTATACTCCTTAAACCACTTCCTAACTTCCTCCACCTCTTCATCCAAGATCACCCCACTAAGCACATATGTTGTAGGGGGCTTCACGTCGGGCCCCGCTTTCTGGATTGTGGCGACCATAGGCCCGTATTATTGGCAATTGGCCGCATCAAAAGGGATCCCTCCATGGTAGAACCATTTATGGGATCTCCCCATAAATTTCTTCATTACGTGTCCTGTCCCTTTTAGCATGCCTCCAAGGTTTATCTGTTGTGACCTAGGCTTTGAAAAGAATGGGTCTATGCGACCTGAGCCATGGACTGCATAGGTCTAATGTGTCCACCTCTAGTGGGCCCTCTATGACACTAGCTCTCCTAGACAAGCCAAAAGCAATTTCCTCAACATCTGAGGTATGGGAAGAGGTTGGCCCAAATGACCCCTCTATCGCACCAAAACTTGCATCAAGTGCCTCTAGGCTCCCATATAATCCCTTACTGGGCCCTCCATCCAAGCCCAAGCTAGGCCTTAGATACATACTTCCACCAACCCCTCCATATATGTTTGGGTCAGCGCCGAGCTGGGCCCTCCATACATGCCCATGCTGTAACCACCAAGCATACCGAGCCCGCTTTCCTGTTAGGGCACATCCTCCAAGCCTATTATCGTCGCCATCTCCAAGTCGTAGTTGAATTGATGCTCTGGATCCATTTCACTCAATGGCATACAAAAATAGGCTATCTCCTCATCCATCTTTTGCTTCACGATTTTTCTATCCTTGTTAACCTTAAGAATGGCTGTCATCTGCATTCTTGTGTTGCTCAGGACACACTAGGGCACACAGCAAGCTCCTCTATCCCCTGCCAAGTGTTGCTTGAACCTATTTACGCCACTACTTATTACCTTTCGGCAGTAATAGCAAACAATTTTATCTTTCTTGTTTGGGACATATCAGACCCCATGCTACCATGCAGGGTCTTCCTTTGATTACAAAAAAAAAATCATTTCTACAAAGAAACTAATTTTCTAGACAAAAAACTAATTTTCAGGAAAAATTCTAAAATTCAGGAAATAATATAATGAGAAATATTAATTTTCATAAAAAATATCAATTTTGTGGAGAATAAATGCACTATAATATAGATTTTCACGACAAAATATAATTTTCAACTGCAAAAAGTTTTTTCAAGAAAGATTATTTGTAAGAAAATCCAATTTTCAGGAGATATTTTGGAACTTAAAATGATTGTGCTTTCACATGATGTTAAAATTTTAGAACTTAAAATTGACTTATATGTTGTACATCCATCAAATGCCTAAATTATCAATTTGGACCTCATTGTAGGCAATTGACATTTTTTTATTATTCTGACTTGGCTAGAGTGATGGATTGAAATGATCAATTTATAGATGATCAATTAGTGAAGTACGACTATTTTGCATGAACAACAAATAAATATAACTTCATGAAATACCCGCCTACACTTCTCGAGATACCTAGTTCTTAATTTTCGTGTCGATTGCCAGCTTCATTTTTGACCATTTGCATTTTAAAATAGTTGAACTATGTCGCAATCTAAGGAAGACCCTACACAGCAGTATGGGGTTAGATATGATCCAAATAAGAAAGATAAAATTGTTTGCAATTATTGTCAAAAGGTGATAAGTAGTGAGGTAAATAGGTTCAAGCTGAATTTGGAAAACGTTAAGAAGGGATTATTGCATGCCTAGTGTCCCTAGAAATATAAGAAAGTAGATGGTAGTCATCTTCAAAGCTAAAAAGGGTAGAAAAATCGCAAAGCAAAAGGTGGATAAGAAAATAGCTAGCTTTTATACGATACTGAGTGGGATGAATCCAGAACATCAATTCAACTCAACTTGGAGATGGCAATGAGGAAGCACACTATCGAGAAAGCGGGTTCGGTATGCCTAGGGTTATAGCATGGGCATGTATGGAGAGCCTAGCTCGAGCATGTATGAAGGTTTCAGCCCAAACATGATGGAGGGACCAGTCAAAGTACATATCTAAGGCCCAACATGGGTATGTATGGAGGTCCCGATATGAGAATACATGGGAGCACAGGGGCACCTGCTGCTAGTTCTAATGCGGGAATGGGTCACTTGGGCCAACCACCTCCCATACCTCAGATGTTGAGCAAACTACTATTGGCTTGTCTAAGAGCGCTAGTATCGTAAACGGTGCTAAAAGTGGGCAAAGTAGACCTGCGCGGCCTATGGCTCCAGGTCACCTAGACCCATTCCTCTCAAAACCTAGTTCACAATAGATAATTTATGGGGAAATGGTTCTACCATGGAAGGATCCCCTTTAATGCAGCCAATAGCCCATATTACAAGCCTATTATCGTCGCAATCCAAACCATAGTTGTCGGGGGTGCGTTCTCTGAAGCAGGAGCTGGCTCGGGTCCGTAAAACCGTGGATTGTTGGAAGCTCCTTGTGATTAGGATCGTCGTCTGTATGATCCTATATCAAGGGATCGCAATCCTTGTCAAAGGGAAGCGCGATTTCATGAGGAAGAAATCGCAATAGTAAGCTTTAAGGGATCAAGAATGAATCATGGGAGGCACAAACCTGAATCAGTGCATATGAATCAGTCCTAAATGTAAAAAACACCATATGCAATGCATCAGACACTTGAGAACCGCAGTTCAAGCCTGCTAGGAACGAGGATCACAATATAATCTGCGTTCCATCCAAGATCCCTAGCTAGAATCTTGGGATCGAGGTTCTGGAGTGGGTCCGTGACCTTTCCTACAAGGTTCCACCAACTATGATTCAAACAGCAAGGCCCAAGGAGAAGCCGCCTACAGCATATGAGCTCAACGAGGCGATCTTGGATTAAGAGGTGGAGGAAGTTAGGAAGTGAACTGAGTATAAACAGTGTTTGCTGAGAACAAACATAACTCTCACAAGTGACGGTTAGTAGGTACAAGTTAAGCAAAAGGATTCTCTTAACTTTCTGGTCAGAGAAACAATAAGAATAAGGAAGGATGCAAGTTCCTAGCACAAGTATTGGACCATAGTGGATGAGGTGGGAGAAAAGCATGTAGTCCAGATTATTACGGGCAATGAGAAAACTTGTGTTTCTACGGAATCCAAGTTGATGGATAAAAAGAAACATCTGGTATGACCCTGCATGCCGCCCACCGCATTGATCTCATGTTAGAGGACATCAACGAGATCAAAATTGTGAAGAAAACTATAGTTTCAGTGAGAGCCATAATGAAATTTATATATAACCACTCCAAACATCAATTTATGCTTCGATAGCAGACTGAGAATAAGGAGCTAAACATACCCACCATCACCTTTGCGACAAATTACTGAGCTATGAACTCCATTAGGGAAGTCCAAGCCACATTAAAGAAGTTGTTCACCAGCTAAGAGTGGTCAAAAGACCGCCTCTCGAAGTCTCATGAGCAGTGATTCAAAAAGCAGACCACCCAACGTCTAGGCGGTCCGAAAGGCCTAGACGCATCGCCCAAGCCTAGGAGGCCAATCTGGGCGGTTGATCCCTGGGCAGGCTGCCTAGGCGGTACGGAAACCGCCTAAGCAGGGGCCCAGCACCCAGCCCTGGGCAGCCACCCAGGGGTGGAAATGACTTTCGGTAGGGGCAATTTTGATCATTTTTTTTGTGTTTTCAAGGGCCAAAAATTAGGGTGTTGGAGCCAATTTTAAAGAGAAAAAGCCCCCCAAAAACTAGTTATGGTGAATTTTTTAGGATCGAAGGATTCCTCAAAGTAAACAAAAGTTGATCAAAACATCACCCATTGATATTAGATTTACTTTTTGATGTTTTGCAAAGTTATTAGCTGGTTTTTTAGAAGATTTTGAGTATATAGAAGCATATTTGAGGTGGAAGTTTCAAGATTGAGCAATCAAATTCAAAGTAAGTGATTTTTTTTTATTGCTTTAGTAATTTGCATTATTTTTTAGATGTCTTATTCGGAATCTAATAGGAGTGATGATCCCGGTTGGAAATATGGTTATAACCCAGATCCTAATGATAAAAATTGCATAAGATGCATGTTTTGTGCAAATGATACAAAATCAGGGCGTAAACCGATTCAAGAAACATCTTGCCAGTATCAGGGGGATGTTGCCGCATGTAAAAAGACTCCTGATGTTGTTAAAGAGAAAATAAACAATTTTTTGAACATGGTGAAAATGAAAAAATATGAGAGATTTGCCTTTATCGTAGAGATTAGGTCTGGGGTTCGGGTCAATTTTGATGATGATGATAGTGATGAGGAAAGGATTGGGGAGGGATGTCAAGAGGTTGAGCAATCCATTATTAAGGAAAACGGGAAGGGAGTTGTAATTGCTTCTGGTTCTGGAACTAAGAAGCCTCGAGTTAGAGGCCCCTATGGATATTTTTTACCTCGGCCTGAGCCTGAGGTTGCAGGAGAGAAAACAAAAAAGCAAACCACTATTGAAAATAGAAGCAAGAAGGAAGAGAGAGATAGACCTGCATATTATCTTGCTACATGGTTTTATGAGGCGGGCATTTCTTTCAATACCGCTCGCTTAAGCAGCTTCTATACTATGATAGAGGCAGTTGGCCAACTTGGCCTGGGATGAAACCCCCAACCCCATATGAGCTTTCAGAGCCTTTTTTAAAAAAACCAATGAGTGCCACGAAGGAAGCTGTAGAACTTAAGAAGAATGCATGGGCTCAATATGGGGTTTCTATTATGACTGATGCTTGGAGTGATAGGAAGAGAAGAAGTCAGATGAATTTGTTTGTGAATTATCCTGTAGGGACTGTTTATTTGAGGTCTATTGATGCCTCTGATCATATCCATGATGCCCATTACATATTTCAAGTGATAGAGAAGGGAATCAAGGAGGTTGAGGAGCATCTTGTTGTACAGGTTGTCACAGACAATGCTGCTCCTAATGTTGCTGCATCTAATTTGTTGCGCATAGCTTATCTTAGAATCTTTTGGACACCATGTGCAGCACATTGTATAGACCTCATGCTTGAGGCTCTTGGCGGTTTAACCGAGATATCAGGTGCATGGAAAAAGGCCAAGTTAGTTACAAATTTCATTTATAGCCACCATCTCACCCTCAGCATGATGAGTACCTTTACAAAGAAGAAAGAGATTGTGAAGCCTGGGGTCACGAGATATGCGACCTGGTACTTATGCCTAGATAGCATACATTCGAGGAGAGTGCAATCGAGGCAAATGTTTATCTCGGATGAGTGGAGAGCATGCAAGTGGTCTAAGGATCAGGTTGGGAAGAAGGTGAGAGATATTATCCTTTCTAAGGCTTTATGGCGAGGGGTGAAGGGCGCTCGTAAAGTATTTTTTCCTCTTATCAAAGTCCTTTGCATGGTTGATAGTGACAAGCCTTCTAAGGGCTACATATATGATGCTATGGAGAAATGCAAAAGAGAGATAGTCCAAAATTTCAATGATGAAGAAACCCGCTGCAAGCCTGTTTGGGAGATTATTGATGAGAAGTGGGATAGGCAGCTACATCGGCCATTGCATGCAGCTGGTTATTATTTGAACCCAACTTTTTTTTATATCGACAAGGATACACAAACAAATGACAAATGACACAATTATGAATGGGTTTAATGAGTGTGTAGAGGTGCTAGTCCCTAATCCTGATATGCAGGATATTATATGCGCTGATGAGCTGATAAATTATAAGTGCTCATTAGAGTCTTTTGGGAGTCCAACGGCGATGAGCCAAAGGACCAAAATTAATCCGGGTATTAAGAATATTCTTAAGTTCATCTTTATCAAGTTCAAGTAATCAAGTAATTCTATTATTTATTTATGATTTTTTTCTATATCTTTGCAACCCATTTGGCGGAGCCAACAGGGGTGTAGTTCTCCAAATTTACAAAAGTTCGCCATTCAGATCTTAAAACTAACCACTTCTTCATCCGGTTGTAAGCGCAATTGAAGTGTTTTTAAAGGGGTAAGGCCGTAAGAGTAATTTGTATAATTTTATAAATAATACATAAACCATAGATATTAGATTTTAATTAGTTTCATTTGATTTTGTTAGATTCATACAATGAAAAGAACACGCTTGAATCAAAGAGGCTCAATGACCTAGTCTATGTCAAGTACAATCGACTCTTGAAGGACAGGTTTGCTAAGGGAGATAAGAGAGACCCCATCAGATCAAAAAATATGGACCATGCTATGGAGTGGTTAGTTGATGATGATAAGGTCAAGGGCCATGTAGGATTGGCATGGGAGATGGTCATGGATGCTTCACGAACATCAGTTGACCTTCCTAGGGCCACTAGATCTTCTACACAGAGAACAAGGATGGAGGAAGAAGGGGCTGATTCAAAAGAGACGGAGGAGGATGGGGACGACCAATATGTCGAGGAGGGTGACAACTCTGTCGACTCCGATGAATATGATGCCAATGCAACCAACCCAAGATTTTTTGATGATGAATGAATGATGAATGTTGATTGTTGTATAATTATTAAACTTTGAAGTTTGAACTTTGATTGAAGTATTGTGTATTGAACTATTGAAGATTCTATTAAGTCTTCAAGTATTACTTTCATAGTTTCATAATTCAATTTTGTTTTCTTCCTTATGGTGGTGTACTGTAGTACTGGTGTGATACTATTTGATAACTTGGTTTGATAAGTTGGTTGGTTGGAAAATTTTAAGTTTTAATTGGATATGGAGTATGAACCGACTTATGGATTATGGTTATGCTTATGGAGTGTGTGTTAAATGCTAATATGTAGTATAATTTGAATTAGGTACTGGAATACATATAACTGATACTGACATAACAGCAGAAACCTTATTTGGATTCAACTGGACCGCCCATGTTCTGGGAGACCGCCCAGGTTCTGAGAGACCGCCTAGGCGTTGGGCGGCCTGGACCCCCCTGGCCGCTTAGAACCCGCCTAGCGCTTTTTGAAACATTGCTCCTGAGGGACTAACAGTGGAGGGCATAATCACGAACAAGAGGTTCAAGTCTAGGTGTTCTAGTATAGTAGAGGCCACTGCTCTTTGGTCACAGTGTTAAGAATGGTGGATGTTAAAAAAAAAGCCACCATGGGCCTCCTTTACAAAGGAATTGAGAGGGTCAATGCAGCTATTAAGGAGAAGTGTAGTTTTGCTTTTAAAGTGGGAGATCATAGAAAGATGGTAGAACACACAATTGGGTAGCATGATTCACTATGTAGGTAAATATCCATTTATATACTTAGAATATTAACTTTTAACATATTCTTCCAAGTACATTTAAATGGCCTTTCTCCATCCATGTATTTTCTAGGTTTCTACTTCAATCCAAAATATTTCTATTTTACGTCCAAACATCCCAATAAAACAAGGTCATAGACGGTGTCAACTACATTATTGAAAGGATGAAGAGAAGCCACCAAAACCATGTAGCTGCAGTGTGGAAGGTAAGAGTTAACATCAAGTGTAGGAAATTTCATTGACTTTTTACATTGTGAGTTGTAATTAAAGCATCAAAACAAAGTGTTTTTCTATTTACAGGGGTGCAGTAGAATACTTCGGAACTAAACTTCCAAGAGTTCTAGAGGTGATATGGATCCAAGTTAATCCCTAACTAATTTGTTGTTCTTTCACACATTTAATCTTATGGAAACTTTTTGGCCCTTAAAATGCTTTTTACATCTCATCCCAGTTGAACGGTAGGAGATACATGGTAGTAATGCACTTCACCTAAGGAGGATAGCAATCAAGATGATCTCCCAAACATGCTCAGCTACTGGTTATAAGCGAAACCAGTGTTCGCAAAATCAAACCGGAACGCTTAACTGGATATGGGCCCGGAAGCGGTTTAACTGGCCTAACCGGTAAACCGGCCGATTCAACCATTCTAACTGGGGAACTCCCGGGTGGTCGAAAAAGTGTTGAAAAAATAAAAAAGATACACAAAAAACTACTAAAATATGAAAAGTATATAAAGAATGATTAAAACAAAACACATTCAAATAAAGTTGAAAATTAATTAAAAAAAAGATTTTAACAAATAGGGTCAAGCAGAGAGATCAAAGTTCCATTTAATCTCTTGGGATAAAGTTTGCCTACCAAGACAATAGGGAGGCCACAGGATCAAAATCCTAAGAAAACATACCCAGGCTCTTCTAGGTAAATGGTGGTGGCATTTGGCCACCCAAACTGATTCTCTATCGGCACAAGTCGTGCGGAACAAATACAAGATCCCCGAAGGGACATGGGTGCCAGAACCAAGCAATTGCAACAACGCCTCAGGAGCGTGGAAATCCTTCTCATCTTCCCTCTCCGTCTTCAAGAACTTCATTCGATTCCATCAGTGTGAATCTGGTCGGCTATCTAGCTCGGACACACTCCCCAAAGGGACCTCTATCCCTCCCTTTACCACATTGCTTCAAACAAAGAATCGATAGTCGCAGAAGATATGGCAGTGGTGGGAAATCGAAGGGAGTGGAATCCCTCATTCAGAAGGAACCTAATCGATGAGGAAACACTACACTTTCTCTCCCTGTCAGCAACCCTACACTCCTCCTACATAGCAATACAAGGGAGGGACATGTTAGTATGGTCTCTCGCACCCTCTGGTATGTTCTCGGTTGCATCCTTTTATAAAAAACTTATTCAGCGACCCACTTTTCCACACAATCCCTCCTCGATTTTATCAACGGTGTGGTTTACCACTGCACCCCCCAGAGTAAAGTTCTTTAACTGGATAGCAGGCTCGTAAAGGACCCTTACAGTGGATCAGCTCCAAAAAAGAGGCATTCCCATCCCCAATAGATGTGTTTTATGTCAATGTGAAGAAGAATCAAACTCACATCTTTTCATTCATTGCAATATGGCCCATGACATTTGGGGTCATATATTGCAGCTTTGCAGAGTTCCATCGGTAATGTCATCAACAATCAAGGACCTCCTATCCTATTACCCTGCCACACATTGGCTCAAGGCAGAACGAACACTTTGAAAGGCAGCAGTAGCAGCCACAATTTGGAATATCTGAAAAGAGAGAAATTCCAGGACATTCCAAGGAAATGTTACTGAAGGTCCAACCTTACTCCACAAAATTACTTCCTCAGTAATTTTTTGGGCAACCAACAACCGATTCTTTTCAGGGATCACCGCTAACACTTTTTTAAGTCATTGGAGAAACATCATGCGCCATAGTCCTCACAAAAGAAAGAGATCCCACAACTGGTAACCTCCCCCACAAGGAACAATCAAACTTAACTTTGATGGTTGTTCCATGGGAAACCCCAGTCATGCCAGAGTAGGAGGAGTTTTCAGAGACTACAACCGCACAAGTTTGTTCACCTACTCTGAATACTTGGCATTCAAGATTCTCAGCATGCCGAAGCTGTGGCTATTCTATTGGGCATCAAGAGCTTCAACCGATCTTGGGGGTAAAACCTAATAGTGGAGGGAGATGCTAGAAATATAATATCATGGGCAAGAGGGACTTCCTCTCCTCCATGGTATCTTGCTTTCATCTTTGACGAGATCGTTGATATTTGCAGGGATATAAACGTCTCATGGACGCATACCTTGAGGACATAAAATGAGCTAGCCGATCTCCAGGCAAAGGACGGGGCCAAGGCTCTGGGTGAAGCCTCTATCTTCGAACCGCACCACAGAGGGACCACAATGTAACACTGTGTGGCCTGCTATTTTGCTTGCTTAAGATCACAGACTGACAATGTAAAGGGGCAGTACTAGTATAAGCCCATTTTTTGTAATCTCATTGTATACTTTGTATAACATTGGATAGATACATACAATCATTTTGTATAGGGTCGGTTGACCTAATTTTTACGGAGACTCCTAGCATGGAGGGACACTCGGTTCAAACAAACCATGTAAAATATTTATAGAAATACATTTAACTTTATCAAAAAAAAAAAGTAAAAAAGTGAGTATTAATGACAAAAACAATTTTTAATCTTTACCATAATGTAAAGAATATTAAAAAATGCATTACAAACAAAATTCCTTATTTTTAGGAATTCATATACATTTTTTGAAATTTTTTTTTTAAGTACCGATCAATCACCAAAACCTCCCAAAACCGGGACCGTCCACTAGCCGATTCCGATCTAACAGAGCGATTAGCGGTTAGATCGCTCGGTTTTTCTAGCAATGAGTGAAACTAGAGTACATTCCAGTTGTTGGCACACACCTAGTAGGAATCCGCTCACTTCGGAGAGGCATAATAAGCTTATTTACATTTATTACAACTTGAACCTCCGAGAGCGACAAATAAGAATGAAGATTGAAGACTACAACCTGATCGACCTAGATACAATTTTTGTCACAAATACAACAGAACAATAAGTGGTGGAGGAAGAGAAGCCAGTGTTATGCAAGAGAGTATTCCTTGAGGCAATTGGCAAGCTAGATGAAGAAGAAGGGTGAGGAGCAAGAAAGAGGAAGCAGCCTACCAACATATCCACAATTTGTTGGAGATACAGGTGGTGTTGCACAACTGTTGAAGGAGAGTGAGGACGGGGTATGGGGAGAAATGAAAGAGATGATGATTCTGAGGCCACCCTATCCCAACCAAGACATCCACAGCCCGAGACCAACAGCAAGAGGGTGGGGGTGAGCACGAGGGATGGACTTCGGGGATTTTGGGCTAAGACCACAGCAAATCACAAACCCCTAGGGATTTGGGCATAGTTACCTGGACACTAATGTGGATGATTTGTTCATAGATCGACTCAATGTATTGTCTCACCAATTCAATGAGTGGCCTGACCAAGATGAAGAATAACATCGTCTTCCATGTTGGTATTAGGTTGTATTACCAGAATTGTATGCTTTATTGTAATCCATGTATGATTATATACTTCATCCAAGATGATTGTATACTCTTCTTATGAGATGTGAATCTAATGGTTAACAAACATTTATACAAGGAACAATGTCTCAATATTCACATATTGATGCAAAATAATGAAAGTCTACCCCATTTCTCTTTAGAATCCCAAAAAACGTATTTCTAATGATTTGTATTTTTTTTTCCCAACCAATCCACAGATATGGACCGTCGATTCACTGCTCTAGAGTGGTTTTTGGGTTGCCCAATCTAGGTCACGAATTCGTTTTTTAGAACACAGTAAGAAAGTGATTGTGAATGACACAAAGTAGAGACCAAAAAACCCTTGAAGTTGTTGGGTGGTGGGTAATTTTTGCCAATTTTTAGCCTAGATTTATTTCATTTCATAAAGCAACTTGTAGAGGTGTGGCATCCCACCTATATATAAAGATCAGCGCAATTAATGTTGTGTGGCACCTCTCTTCTTTGTCCTCTTTGAAATTAGCATTTGGGAACTTTTTATTTCCTATGCATCTATTTGGAATGGGCCTTTTACAGGAGTACTGACCAGATTGGGTAGTGAGTGCATCATTCCATCTATGCATCTAAAGCAGCAAGCTAGCACATTGGGCCTGAGGAACCAGCATACCAGTTTAATCATGTCCATAGATTCCAAGCCTTGTTTATGAGAGTTCAGATTCCAAGCAAAGTTGGTCTCACAAAAGGTAAGTGAAGAGAACCACACCTATTACAGCAATTTTTTAATATCCTACATCAAAACTTGCAATCTTTGCATGAGAGTCAAGATCTAAAAGAGTCATTCGTCAAACTGTGTGAAACTTAGCAACTCTTAGACATTGTATTGATCATCTTCTCTCGCCTAATGATTAACGAAAAGCATCTCACATGTCAGGTACTCAAAACCATGTCTCTAACTGCCAAGAAACTGAAGCCATTGCTTTGGCAATGCAAGGTCATCAGACTGAAAGATTCCTAGAAATTGATCAAACCAGAAGATCAGAGCCACTTTACTTTATACGCAAAAAATCCTTGGTTATTGCATGGGGAATGTGAAGAAGAGCATGAACTATTCCAGTGTGCACAGCAGGAAGTAGTGTCTCAGTTCACATGGAAATGAGGCACAGATCAGCATCATATAATTCGGGCTAATCATTACTATGGGTAGGTGGTAGAAACTAAAATTGGGCTTTGTAATTGGTTCATCTTGGGACATCTAGCAATGTTGAAGGATAATATGATCATCTTCAATTTGATCTTGTTGAGGGATTAAGCAAATTCCAACAACTGATAACGAAAAGAAAAACAAGACCCAAAAGATGCAAGCTACTACTTTACTTTCCTGCTTTTATTTATTTTCATTTTTTTTATCTGCTGCAATTGAGGTGATCAAATGAATGTAATAAGTAATGATTTTGAAATGGAAAGTTTTTGGCCATCCCATAAACATGCTCTCCCATAGAATTTTCAATTTACTACTCATATACAACAAGAGGACTATAGCTATGAAAACAGGATGGAATATCCAGTTTTGTACTCCTCCAAAATCACAAGTCAATTATAATGATGAAACACATAATTCTCCCAAATAAAGTTGTAGTTTGTGTATAAACAGCAAAGACTCTCCAAAGTCTAGCAATTCTACTATTAGCATAATCTAAAGTTAAGGATTGTCTAAAGACCACTCATTTTAATGAATCTAAGTTCAGTTACCAAGATGTCCAGGACATAGGCCCTAATAAATGCTCTGAAACAATTCACACAAACATCATTCAACGCATTTTCATCTTTTAAAGGATCCCTATTTAACAAACCATGACAAAAAAGGGCCCATATATAAAAAAGCAGTCACCAAAAAGAGATGCAATTTCTCAAAGTAATTTCCAAAAACAAAATAGAAATAAGGGTTTCACACCTTTTGATGGATTTAACGAGATCAGCTGCAGAAGGGTGGCGCATCCTGTCCAAGAAGTCATGGCAAGTAAGAGGAGCAGTGGCCGCACTGAGAAAATCTGAATTCTCCATTAATAAACAAAATCTTCAGCGAACCAGACAACCTCCAAGCTCCTAAAGTTCACACATGACCATTTGAAACGTAGAACCGTCTAATGAAACCGACCATAGAAGACTCTGCAGAAAACCCTAAAATGCAACTTATTCCGACTGATTTTGCTTCTGAATAGAATGAAAAAGGAGAGTGTGATATAAGAAAGAAAGAATAGTGTGGGTTATGCGCTATTGGACATAGAAAGAGGTAGTCCTAGGTTTTGGATCCCGGGCTCCAAAGCCAATGCGACGCGTCAACAACAACAAAACCTCGAATTGTTGGAAGCGCATGAATCACTTAAGACTCTGGTAAGGTGATTGGTCTTCGAAAGGGGAACAAGAGAGAGACGATTACAATCAGAATAGGGAATCCAAGAGAGAGACTGCTATGGTGACCACAGTTCGTCCATGAAAAATTAAGGGAAAATAAAAAAATAAAAAATAAAGAATACTTTTTATGCAACTTATCCGGCTAACATTCTCTCACTTTTTAAAAAAAAAACAAACTCCCTATGCAAATAACCCCTTATCCCAAAAATTAAAAAAAAGCACAACTACCCTTACTTTTTTTACCCATTACCCACACCTCTCTCCATGTTCAAGTGCGTTCCGACACGGTAACCCACCGCTCTAGCACTACGTAAGTGGGCTCTGGCATTCCGAGTCATAAGGCTTCGGTACCGTTTAAGTGTACTTCGCTAATGTGTTATGGGAAGGGCACAATATTTCGTTAATGTAATACAACACTCCGACACTGTGTAAGTATACTTCGACAGTGTAACATAGCGCTTCGACACAACGTAAGTGCGCTCTGGCATAATAGCATTATGACTGACAAGGCTCCGGCACTATTTAAGTGCACTCTGGCAACAAGAAGGGCATTTTCGTTTAAAAAATGAACTTTTTCCCTTGAGGTTATTTGCATAAAAAGTTTGGTTTTTTGGAAAAAAGTGAGAGAGAAAGTTAGTTGGGGTAAGTTACATAAAATGTATATTTTGGGGGGCTTTTGTCATTTTTCCAAAAAATAATGAGAGAGAGAAAAAAATAAAGGAAAATAAACAATAAAAAAACAACAAAACAAAACACAAAGACTAAAGTTTCTATGCAACTTATCCCAACCTAACTTTTTCTCTCACTTTTTTCTCCAAAATAGACTTTTTATGCAAATACCCCCAATCAAAAAAATATATTAAAAAAAAATACCTAAACTACCCTCTCTTAACTACGACTCTCTCTCCTCTATTCCACCAAAATAGGGGGCTCTGGCACTGTATACGTGTGGTACGGCAATAGCACTCCAGCATTGCGGTCGGGCAATAAGGCTTCAGCACTGTATAAAGTGTGGTACGGCAGTAGGGCTCCGGCACTATGTAATATACAGTCCGGCAATTGAAAATGGTGGTCCAGTAGTCGCAAAGGGTGGTCTGGCAATTGCGAACGGCGGTCCAGCAGTCGCAAAGGGCGGTACCGTAGTTGCAAAGGGCGGTTCAACCGTTGCAAAAGGTGGTCCGGCAATTGCAAAGGCCGTCCGGCACTTGTGCAGTATGGCAATGTGATGGTGTGCTCCAGCAATGCGCTACTAGTCCAAAAGTCAATGTTCAAAACTGATTTTTTTGTATATGGGAAGGGCATTTCTATAAAAAAAAAATGAACTTTTTCTCTTGGGGTTATTTGCATAGAAAGTTTGTTTTCGAGAAAAAAGTGAGAGAAAGATTTAGGTTGGTGTAAGTTGCATTAAAAAGTACGATCTTGGGGTTTTTTGTAATTTTCTCAAAGGTTAATGACAACGTGCGTGCCAGAGAAAGAGGGAGGTGTGATAGGTTTGATTGATGATCAACATCAGAGGTACGGTGAAAGATTTCTCATATGGGAAATATACAAAAAGCCGGCCATGGACCTCATGATTAATCAATCAACGGTTGAGATGAGCCAACGTTCCAATAAAAAAAGTAGCTCATATCCAAATTAACTCGAGGGAAAAGACATAAATCTAAGCTTGCTTGGGTGTGGTTTGTATAGAGCTGGGGCTCTAAACAATCCACGTTGAGCACACGTTCAAATAGTGAGTATCGTGAAATGTGGTTTCAATAATGGAAATTTTTGTGATCATCTTAAAATATATATTTCATCTTTATTTATAAAATTTAAAGTTTCAAAAATAGTATAGTTCGAGCAGATCTATGAAAATCTTGAAAATTAATAGTTAAAAAATGCATTACAAGATGCATTATTTCCAAAACTTGAAATCCATGTTTTTGTTCATGTCCATGCATCTTGATGTTGAGATGATCAATTTGAAGATATTTGAGCATCAAATCAATCAACTTCTGTTAGTGAAATTTTTGAGATGCACTCTAATTTGATTGTTTAGAGCCTCGGCTGTATATAAACTTTTTCCAACTTTAATGGTCCTTTATACATCCTTGTGCCATACAGCCCATGAACCTCCAAAATTCAAAAAGAAATGGGACATAATTCCCTAATTTCATTTTTTTAGCTTTTTCTTTCTCTAAATTGCCTCTCTCTTTTTTCACTTATACCCCCACAATCCAAATCGCTTCTTGTTTTCCGTTGTCTCTCTTCTACTAAAGGTTCATGGTGGAGAGACATAACAAGATTAATCGATTGGGAAGGGATTTGGACTATGGGGGATTAGTGAAAAATAAAAGGACAAATTAGGTAAAGAAAAGGCCAAAAAAAGGGGTAGGGGGTTCTTTGATCTTGTGTTTAAAGTTTAGGTTGTCTATGGGCTACCATGTACCCGAGGGTGTATATAAGATCATAAATTTCGAAATGGAGGTTTGTCTTTTTTTCCCTAACTCAATGAGGAGACATTTAATGGACACCATATGTACCCAAACTCATGTGATTGCTTAAGGAATGACATTTTTTTATTATTCTTTCTAAAGGAAAAATAGTCAACCCCCTCCACACTAGGTAGATATTCCCCATGATCACCTTGCATAATTAGTGAATCAGGGACATGTATTGACAAACCCAAAAAACAAAAAAATACAACAGGGGAAAAGTTATATAAGATTGACGCTTTAAAGTGTAGAATCAAGGTGAACCTCAAAAATACATTGAAAATGTTGTTTTGGCTTGAAAAACAATTTAATTGATTAGCTTGACATCGAGATGTATGGTGTTGACAGTTATAAAAACCAGATATTTAGTTTCTTATGTTGAGTTTCTTATTTTGTGAGATTACTATTGTAGTGAGGTTTGTTTCCTAAAAGACAATCATTGTAACTTTGTAAATATCTGGTAAACCAGAGTAATCCCTTATGAATGAGATACTAGTTTACACTCTGTAGACATAGGCACTATTACCGAACCACGTATATATTGTGTTGATTTTTCTTTTATCTCTCCTTTATCTTTATTTCTTTTATTATAAATTCTAGAGAAAATTATGTATATATCCGTTATATTATGCGTTATTACAAATCCACCTTTCAGTTTCCGTTATTACCTCCATGTCCTTTTTTTCACTTTCATAACGAGACTTTTTTTAAAAATATGATTTACCCAATTTCGGGTGTTGAACAACAGAAATCAAAAAATTTCGGTTTTTCAACAATCGAAAACGGGAATAGGTCTTTTAACCTTCCCGCTCTAGTTACGGTTGTTCAACAACCGAAATTAGGGTTTTCTGGTGTTGAAAAACCGAAAATATAATTTCAATTTTTCAACACCCGAAATTAGTTGGGGCTCTTTTTTTTTAAAAAAAAAGAGAACTATTATTGGGCTGTTACGGTCGAAGAACATCCGAAAATACTCCATCCCCCTCTTTTCTAATTTTTCTTACATACTTAACCTAAATAACTATATAATTTGGACACTAGCATTTTGACAGAGAAATAACGATATTTGATGCATTTTTTGTTCTTTTGGCGGATTCCAAATTTGTAGTGAAGGTATGTATTATTTGAGGTTTTTATAACTTTAATTTTGGGATTTTTATAACTGTGAGTTTGTGGTGTTTTTTTAATTTTTGAATGATACACATGAACTATTGATTTATGTTTGTTTATTATATATTGTTCAAGAATTTGTAAATTTGGGGTTAATTATAAATCAATATCAATAACTGAATATAGTTAAATGTGTTGTTGTGCCAATGCCTATGACAATATATTTTGATTATTACGAGAGATTTCGATTATTTTTTTAAGCTTTTGAATGTTGTTTGTATCATTTTTCATTTTGGGGATTTCGTTATTCAGTAGTTGCATATGGTTGTGTATTGTGGTTGTATGGAAATGAATCCATATATAAATTGAAATATATAGATGTTATTATGTTTGTGCAGTATCTATTGATTACGCCTTTGTAAATTTGGGGTTATTGAGAACTTCAAATTTGGGGGTTTTATTATAAATTGATATCAATAACTGAATATAGTTAAATGTGTTATTGTGCCAATGCCTATGACAATATATTTGGATTATTACGAGAGATTTCTATTATTTTTTAAGCTTTTGGATGTTGTTTGTATCATTTTCATTTTGGGGATTTCGTTATTCATTAGTTGAATATGGTTATGTATTGTGGCTATATGTAAATGAATCTATATGTAAATTGAAATATATAGCTGTTATTACGTTTGTGTATTATCTATTGATTACGAATTTGTAAATTTGGGGTCATTGAGAACTTCAAATTTGGGTGTTTTATTAGTTGAATGGGTTTGTGTTTTTGTAACTATATGTAAGTGAATCCATCTGTAATTTGAAATATTTTGTGATTATATGTAAATGAATCTATCTATAATTTGAAATATATTGCTTAATATAGCACCCTCTGTTATAATTGAAGACGTATGACTTATGCTATGTTGGACTTGTAATTTCAAATTTAGTAGCTTAATATGGATTTTTATATGTTTCTTTGTGTTGTTGGATTTTGTTGTTTGTAGTTTGTTATAAATAACATTTGAGTTATAATTAAAAGCAAAAAACAATAGTTGTTTTTATTTCTTCCCCTTTTAACCAATCTTTTAGTTGTATGAAATGGAGTTTTAATGAACGTGTGCGGGTTTTGAAGTTCAATATTTCTTATAGCGTAAATTTTGACTAGGTATAGAGATGGTACAGAGATGTATAGGTACATTGTCTTGGTTATCATATAAGAACAAAAATTTTGCCTCCTTTTATACTTCATGCCCATTCCATTGTTATTGATATATATTTATTGATATATGGATTACATACGATCTCATTCTATTGTTAATGATATATGATTTACTCATATATGGATTACATACAAGTTGTAGATGTGTTAGTAACTCCATTTATAGTTGGATATGTAAATTTATTATCACATTTTTGTCTTAGAGTAGTAATGTGCATGAAAATGCATAATGCAATTTTAATATCCATGATGAGTTATTGTTGTCTTGATTTCAGTCAATATGAGTCGTGTCCATCTAGAGGGGGGATACCCAGGAGGTCCTCAAGACCCCAACTTGCTACAGCTACATCCAAACCATTCATCATATTACATATGGGAAGGAAATGCATATGAATTTATTCATCTGCTATTTCCATAAGTTTGTTATATTTTAATAAATTTTCAATTGCATATGGGAAGTACATGTGTACATATAATGTGACTTGTATGTGTTATATTTGTTATATTTCAGGAAAAGCAAGAAATTAGAATCGATGAGAAGACATTTCAATTGAACAATTGGCCAGTAACTGAAGAGCAAGTTCAATTAGTGAATGCGTCTTGGTTAGGTGCTCTGTCTATCATTCGACCAGGTCGAATTGATCATCCATTGGTTGCGGCCAATGCAGAAAGGTGGCACTCAGAGACCAATTCCTTCCACTATAACATTCAAATCGGTGAGATGACACCAGCTATATTTGATGTGTACAAGATTTTAGGATTGTTTGTGGATGGCGAGCCTGTTACATGCCGTCCTATCAATGACCTACGCAAGTTCATAGAGGATAATTTGGGTATAATCCCCATTGAAGGCAACTTGATAACTATAAAACATTCATGATTGAAGGCTAATTTTTGGGAATTGCCACTTGATGCATCCCTTGTACAAATAGCCAAATATACTCGAGCCTATCTACTCTTCCTAATTAGCTCTACCATTTTCACTGATGCATCAGTTGCAACAGTCCCAACAAGGTATCTGCAATTCTTTGAAGATATTGAGCAAGCTAACAGATATGCATGGGGTGCTGTAGCCCTCGCATATCTATATTGTTCGCTTGGAAAAGCTTATACTTTCAAGCGAAGACATTTCAGTGGTTTTGCCACTCTTATGCAAGTTTTTGTATAGATATAAGCATAATACTTTAAACTACTTTGAAATATTTTTTTAACTTTTCATATCTTGATATAATGCAGTGCTAGTCTTATGAGCATATTATGCATATGAGACCCATACCACATAGTATATCTCTAAATATGCCAAGGACAAAAAGGTGGGAGTCACCCAAGCATTATTATGGCAATCCACATAATTTGATGCCTCCCATTAGACAAGAGTTAGATAACCTCCAACCAAATGAGGTCAGTTTGTACTTTGATATTCAATACGTTCAATTATAGTTTGGTATTTGTAATTTTTGTATTGACTGATTGTCATACGTGTGATTGCACTTCATATAACAGGTAATATGGAATCCGTACTTCAAGTCTGATGAAGCAATTTCAGATGATAGGCATGAGGCATTCGAAGCTGCAATGTGCGTAATCTTTGATGATATTATCGAGCCATATATGTCAGATCGTGTTTGTCGCCAATTTGGAGCTAAGCAGGGCATTCCAAGAAATCATTTCTCTGTTGGTAAGAGGTCCAGCAAATATGGTGAGCAGAGAGATTGGCGAAATGTCAATTCTAACAAGATTCATCATTGGTTATCTTGCTATGATCACATGATGACAAACATTGAAGTTAATACTGTGAATGGGTTGGCCTCACAGGAGTACAAGGCATGGTACAACCGAGTGTCTCATCCTATCATACACAATGTCGCTAACCCACCTATTGATATTTTGCAACATCATAACCAAGAAGAAGAAGAGGTGGTTCCTGCACATGAATCACAATATATAATAAGACCTCGAGGTTATGAGGATGATTTGGTATGCATATTTTAACCTACAAATTATTTTAGTTTTGTATTTGTCAATCAGTTTGTATGTTTATTAGCCTACAAAATGTTTTTGCAGGTTAGTGCAGTTCAGGCTAGTACAACCATATTATCAGAGGCACTTACACTTAGACAGAAGTGGTACCCTAAAGTATATAGTCAAGTTAACGCGTTTGAAATGTTGTCTAAGTTTGTGCCAGCTAACATGGAAGATATGGAAGCCATGATGGAATTGTTACAACGTGAAGTTAATGAAGAAGCTATACAAGAAGTAGTGGGTAAGAGTAGTTGAGCTATTGTTGATGACTTGGCTCTATCCACACAACCTGTAGTTGAGGAGCATAGAAGACATAACACGAGACAGAAGCAGTATCAGCCAAAGAGAAGGCGGCATCCATAATTGTATTTTTTTAGCAATGTAATGGTCATTTTACCGTTGTAATATTATGAAAGGACAATGTAATGGTCATTGAATACAATTGTATTGTTTCTTAAGGATGTTGTAAATGACTCTAATTTTTTGGGAATTCTTTGTACTTAGTCGTATTATATATAGGGTGTGGTTTCTATAAGGTTGCAACCTTAAACAATCCAATTAAGGTGCACCTCCTAATTTTATCATAACATGCATTAAAAATGCTTATGATAAAATGCATCTAAAAATGCACCTCCTAATTTTATCATAACATGCATCTAAAAATCTATTTTCACATCTAATTATAAAATTTTAAACTTTAAAAATGTTAAAATCAAGTAGATCTATATGGAAATCTTCAATGTTCAAGTAGATCTATAAACATTTGAATATTGTTTTAAATGTTAAAAAATGAATGTTCAAGTAGATCTATAAACATAACAGTAAAATACTGTTTAGAATGTTAAAAAAAGAAAAAAAAACATTTTCGTCTGTTGAACAACCGAAATTGCTCTAATTTCAGTTGTTCAACAACCGAAATTTTGATTTCGGTTGTTGAACAACCAAAATTATAGAAATTTCAGTTGTTGAAAAACCAAATTTCTGACTGTAAATTCCATAAGCTCCTTGGATTTTTACAGTCAGAAATTCGGTTGTTCAACAACCGAGATTCTGACTCAAAAAAATGTTCATTTCGGTTGTTGAAATCAACATTTCGGTTCAAGAACCGAAATCAACATTTCTGTTCAACAACCAAAACAACCAAAATTTTGATTCAGAAAAATGTTCATTTCGGTTGTTGAAATCAACATTTCAATTGTTCAAACACCAAAATTCTAATTAAAAAAAACGGAATCAACATTTCGGTTGTTCAACAACCGAAATTCTAATTAAAAAAATGGTTGATTTCGATTGTTCAACAACCGAATTTCTGACTGTAAAAATCCAAGGAGCTTTTGGAAGTTACAGTCAGCAATTCGGTTGTTGAATAACCGAAATTGCTAGAATTTTGATTGTTCAACAACCGAAATTTTGATTTCGGTTGTTGAACAACTGAAATTCTAGTAATCTCGATTGTTCAACAACCGAATTTCTGACTGTAAAAATCCAAGGAGCTTTTGGAATTTACAGTCAACAATTCGGTTGTTGAATAACCGAATTGCTAGAATTTCGGTTGTTGAACAACCGAAATTAGAGAAAGTTCAGTTGTTCAACAGCCAAATTTTTTTTTTTTTCATTTTTTAACATTCTAAACAATATTTTACAATGTTATGTTTATAGATCTACTTGAACATTTATTTTTTAACATTTAAAACAGTATTCAAAACAGCATTTTACAACGATCTAACTTGAGAATTCTTGAGTTGAACCAGTAGGCTTGGGATTAGTCCAAGTCGGATTTAAAACTATGACATAGACATTGTTACGTTTTCTTTTATTTGCCATACAACACTTGTTTGTGCTATTTCATTTCCATCTTAGGAAAATATTTTGTAGGGTCATTGTTTGTGCTATTTCTTTTCCATCTTAGGAAAGCATTTTGTTGTGCACCAAATAAGCTGCAAATTGTTCATACCTCTTTGGAAGGACTAGATTCCTAGCCATATATATAGCAATTTCAGTTGTTCATAAGCATTTTTAAATCACTCATTTTATTAATTCCACACAAGATTGACTGCTAAATCACTCATTTCATTAATTCATCAAATTGTTAATTCCATTCTAACACATAAGATTGACAACAAATAATTCACTCTATGTATGCCTTCCTATTATGACCCACTGTGCGCATCGTTTGCATTTTATAGGCCTGGTGATGGGTTGTTCAGTCTCATATATTTTTCGTCGTTTTTTTGGTCTACCAGGAAGGTCTGTCGTCCTTAATGGCAACATTGTACGGTTGAACATACCAGTCAACTCAATATCATCCAGGACAGGCCCAAAGGGAGTTTGAAAGGCCCTTTTAAATGTTTCAACTGTTAAATACTAAAGGCAGTACGCTGTGGGATCCAAATTCATACGCTTAATAGCCGCAATCGCATGAGTACATGATATGTCACTCAGTTACCATTATCTACAATTGCATGTCTAATGAATTAAATCGACAGCGTACTTCTTCCCAAGATAGTAGATCTCAAGCTGTGTATCCATGGCAGATATAACTGTATGAAAAAATCTAGCCTCCATCTTTCGCAAGTCCAGTAAATCTTGGGCTTTTAGTACTGGCTGGTCGGTCCAACTATTACCTAACTCCATCTTCTTTTCAAACCTGGTCATCAACTATACCATTATTTCTTCACACATTGTAATGTTCGGCTTATCTCGAACAGACATTATCCAAGCATTGGATGACTCGGCTATATTAGAGGTAAGATGATTGTATCTTGTCCCTGTAAAATAAGCATCTGCCCAATATTCGGGACGGATATTCTTAATCTACTCATATGTATCTGGGTCGACACATTGTATGTCAAATATAATTTTTTCAAACCCACTAATGGTTGCTTTACGGGCAGCCTTCCAAAACAACATGAGCAATACTTCAATGTTTGCTGACATGAAGCCCTTGAAGTTCTCTCCCATATATCGTATGCAGAATGCTGGAAAACACATGCGAAAGCATTTTTCTATGGCTTATGGTAGAATTTTCTGTCGATCTGATATAATTGTTAAGGCAGACAAATTAGAAAACTCATATAATAGCTCACTCAGTATACTAAAAAACCAATACCAACTCTGGTAGTTCTCCTTCTCGACTACTGTAAATGCCAAAGAAAATAGCCAATTATTTGCATCTATAAAAATGATGCACAATAATATGCCTTGATACTTTCTTTTTAATAATGTCCCATCAATACCAATTAGTGACATGCATCCATTAACAAAACCCATGATGCATGGACGGTAAGCAATGAATAATCGTTTGAACCTGTTTTCATCTATGTTGATGCGAACTACGGTTCCTGGGTTGGTTATTCGAAGCTTCTACGCATAGAAGGGGAGGTCATGATATTGTTGTTCTTGTGATCCATCTATCATATCTCTAGTAAACTCTTTTCCCCGCCAAGCTTGCATGTAGGAAAGCCTGACGCCGTGATCGCATTGAATAACATTTACAATATCTTTAGCTTTAAGTTTTGGTTAGTCAATAAGGCGAGCATTAATTTTTTGACCACCCAATCACCACGAGCTAGTGGCTGATGGACCCTCCTTAACCATAGATTTAACTTTGAAGTAAGTCGTACCGCCAACTCGTAAGCATCGCCAACTCGTAAGCATCGCACTTGCCATGTGCATCCCTCTGCCTTACAACTTGCCCATACCCATCCCAATTCACTTTTGTCAAACTTCAGAATAAAATTATTGTGAATTGCAAAATCTACAAGATGATGCTGACATTCATTGACACTTTCAAAAAATTGTCCTATATTCAATTGAACCTCATTACCAACTCCTCTATATGGGCTCTTTAGTGGTTCAATATCCTCCATATCACGCTTTGGTACATGCTCAAGGTCAAGCGCCACTTTAATGTTTTGATCTTGATCAGGTAAAGTGTTACGTCGACTATTGACAAAAGATATAGTGTAAGATGAAGCAACAATAAAATTTCTATGCATAAAAGAATAAATTAAAGCAAATTATATATGAAAAATTAAATTATAGATATACCTAGTTCTTGAAGATGGACATTCACCAATAGATTCTTGTTCTGGCTCCATTGTAGATGCAATATATACAACAATTTTTGAAGATTCCCCTCCCAACATAAAAGATACATCTACATCATCACTTACATCAATCAAATCAAGCCCACTAGAAAGACTTGTGTTGTGGTACCTAATAGTTAAATTGTTTGGATCACACATTGTTAAATTACCGAAATGACTTTTTATTTCCTCCAAAGAACTATTTCCATTATACTTCGTAACCTTCAATTTCCCCCCCTTGTAAAAAATACGACCATCATCTGCATTCATCTCAAATGACCCCCCATATCGGAATACCAGTTGCACTCCCTCAATAACCATCGTCAATGCTACTGTATTAAATGAATAACAAAATTTGTGTCACTATAAATTGATACAATAAAGAATACAAAAATTTTGGATATTTCTAACTACTTTATGGTTCATAAAAAGTGAGTATTACATAACAAATTCAAATAGTGTACTACTATAAAAGGACAAACAATCAATAAAGAACAAAAATAACAAATACTCAAACAAACTCCAAATAAACAACAAATATGGACACAAACCAACAAGTTCAACAATTTTGACCCAGTACAATAAATAAAATGTATCAACATAAAACAAACAATACATATTTATACAAACAATAAGTAATTATACAAAGAAACAAGTTCAGCAATATTATAACAAATATTACTTATTAATCAACAATACATCAAAATTACAAATATAGTACTATGATATTCTAGTCTATTCATTGCGACAAAACTAACAAAAAACAATAAAAAAACATAAGGCAAGAGAAAGTACGGTATCAATCACGACCGCAGAGCAATCTCGTGGGATACTGTATTAGACGTATGATATTATATTTCTCGTTTTTTCCCAACTTTATACCCTAAAAAACTTTCTTACAGTAGAAGCGCGCGAAGTATTGGCGTGAACATTTTTGGTTAATCAAAAGCCGAAGTCCATAAATTTTCGGTTGTTCAAAAATTGAAATCATGCTTTCGGTTTTTGAACAACCGAAAATATAATTTCGGTTGTGAAAACAACGCACTCCATGGTTTCAAATTTTGAACAACCGAAATTAGGTTTTCGGTGTTGAAAAACCGAAATTAGATTTTCAGTTTTTCAACACCAGAAAACCCTAATTATGGTTGGTAAACAACTGTAACTAGAGCGGGAAGGTTAAAAGACCTATTTCCTATTTTCGGTTGTTGAAAAACCGAAATTTTTTTATTTCAGTTGTTCAACACCCGAAATTGGGTAAAATTGTCTTTTTTTAAAAATCTCGTTATGAAAGTGAAAAAGCGGACATGGAGGTAATAACAGAAACTAAAAAGTGGATCTGTAATAACGCATAATATAACGGATATATACATAATTTTCTCTAAATTCTGTATGGTATCAGAGCAGATTGATCTATCAGTAACGATCTATTGCTGACCGGGGGTCACTTCATCTCTCTCATTTTTTTTGTTTGCTTCATTGTGCAAGCGTCGTGACCTTGATGTAAACCTTCCTTAGTACCTTCACCTTGCTTTCCATTGTGGGACTTTGTTATGCGTGAGGAGACCTAGAAGCCAAATATTGCATTATGCTCAAGTATGCAAATTTGCTTTATGCGTGAGGATAGCAGGTCCATCATCAAATTTCAATGAAATTTTCTTTATGCATGAGAATACAAATTTGCTTTCTATAAAATTTCCTCATCTCATTGAAACTGAGGAAAGCCCTTTAGAGGTCGTTTGGTACCTAGAAATCTATTACACAACAATAGATTTCAAGGAACTATGACATTCTACCGTTTGGGTACACTTTAATAGTAAGGAAATGGAAAGAGATTACCCTAGATTTCCCCAAAAATCACAAAACGATTACGCGTGGTGAGGGTGAAAAATTTATTACGGCTTCACAGGTAATATTTGGTGCACCTCTCTCTCCCCTATCACCGCTTAAAAAAATGGCAATCCATCATTTTCCTTTTCTCAAATACGTTTGAGTAACTTTCTCTCTTCTTGAGCCATAATAACTGGTTTACATATGTGCTCCCTCCCTTTTTAAGCCCGACTCCTCTCTCTTGAGCCCTAATAACCAGTTTGCATAAGGTGATCCCTCCCTCTTTAACAAGTTATTTTCTTGAGCCATAATAACTGGTTTGTAAAGGTACTCGCTCCCTCTCTAAACCCATGCTCTCTCTCTCGAGCACTAATAACTGGTTCTCTAAACCCACCCTCTCTCTCTTGAGCACTAATAACTGACTCTCTAAACGTGCCCTCTCTCCCTTGAGCACTAATAACTTGTTTGCATAGAGTGATCCCTCTCTCTCTCTAAGCCCGCCCCCTCTTTCTCTTGAGCCCTAATAATTGGTTTGTATAAGGTGATCCATCCCTTCTCGCTCTTGTGCACTAATAATTAGTTCTCTAAACCCACCCTCTCTCTCTTGAGCACTAAAAACTTGTTTACATAAAGTTATTCCTCTCTCTTTAAGCTCGCCCCCCTCTCTCTCTTGAGCACTAATAACTTGTTTGCATAAAGTTATCCCTCTCTCTTTAAGCTCGCCCCTTCTCTCTCTTGAGCCCTAATAACTGGTTTGTATAAAGTGATACCTCCCTCTTTAACATGTTATTTTGGTGTAGATAAGCCCTACCTCTTTAATCTCCTCCAATGTCTCAAAATTTTCTACTGCAATTACCAAACCTTCTAGTTTACTAATCAAACTTCTTCCCATTTTTTAACTTGTACCATAAAAGATTTGAATTTGGTATCATAAATTTATTGCTTATTTGAAATTATATAGAGACGTTTAAAAGACTTCTATAAAAAAAAAAAAAAAAAAATAAGGCTTATCACGATAAAAATATGTTATTCCAATCATATTAGTCCAATGACTTATCATGTTGAAACCAAAGTCTAATCATGTTAGAAAACATGTGATTCCATGTAAGTACCAAAGGCATGCAAAATAAGTAGAAAATGGTGTGATGACTTTAGAATGATACAAGTTAATACTAAAAAATGTTTTTGGATTGGTGATGATGTTAATTTTAGAAAATCTTTTTGGAATGGTGTGATGATGACTTAATTCCATATTTCGGTAGAATTTTGTAACAAAAAAGAACGAAATGATAGTTTGTAGGCAAGTGCTGGTAAGATATTAGTAATGCATTTCCCACATTTCTTCCAGACATGGCCAAACAGTAACCATGTATTTCCCAAGTTGCATCTAAATACTACTCAAACAGTAACAATCCATTTACAGGTAATATATTACGCAATAATATATTTCACAGACAATATATTTCTAGGTATCCAAACGGCTCCTTACTGTTTAGTTAATCTATCTTCATCGAAGGTTGAGGATATCATCTTCGTTGATGCATTGGAAGCTCATACGATGGTTTCAAGTTGCAACTGTATTCTTATTGACAAAGCACCTCTTTCATTCCTTGTGCACATCAGATTGAACCTTCAAGGGTTAATTATTGGATACATATTGGCAATTTTTAGAGAGAGGAATAATAATACTTATTTGGGTCTTTGATTGTTTCTGATTGAGGCATCTTCTACTTTGATCAAGTCAGGCTTCTGGTTACCTTTATCTTCTTGTAAATGGTTGATTCAGAAAATAACTCCAGCATGAAACTTAATATTGTTCATTTGAATAAACTTAATTATCTTGTTTGGTCGATAGCTGTTTCTCGTTCTCTCTTTGGAAAATCTAAACTTGGATACATAATTAGGAATAAAATCATGAATTTTGCTCTCAAAACCTTTGAAGAAAGTGTTGAAAAATCCTCCTTAGTTGCTAATAATGAGAAATATGAAAAAAAAAAGCATCAAATAATGGTGGGGGTAGAAACCCAAACAGATCTTTCGCTTAAACCGCAACCACTCAAACTCATCACTGCAATTGTGATCATTATCATCAGCTAAGTAACAACAATCACTCTTCTTCTACACAAGATCTTTCTTCTCCATTCCCAGACACAGGTAACCCTTCTGCTTTTATGGCTTCCTGTGACACTTTTTATTGGATAATAGACTCAGGGACCACATATCACATGATTGGCAATTTACAATATCTATTCAACCTAAAAAATAATGAAAATGTGAATCATGTGTCTATTGACAATGGTTCCTTGATTCGTATCCATAGTATTAGTAAGATCAATTTCTTCTCAAAACCCAAAACTCTGAAGTTCGTTTTGTGCTTCTCTAACTTGATACATGTTAGTAGAATTACTCAGAGCACGAATTGCAATGTTATTTTTTCTTTCAACTCCATGACTTTCCAAGACCAGGCCATGGGAAGGAAGGTTGGTGAAGGAAGACAGTCTCATTGGTTATATTTATTTAATCAGGAGAATAAGACTTTAGTTGCCAGTCAATATAATCATGATATTAATAAATTATGACATTTGAGATTTGGACACCCCTCAGATAAAGTTTTAACAATTTTAATGCCCTCTCTATCTTTAAACTCTAACTCTTGTAAAGTCTGTAAATTCTCTAAACATACAAGACTTCTTTTTCAGTCTTCTATGCATGTTTCAAAGGAAGCACTTTTTTTTTATACATTCTGATGCGTGGGGACCATCCCCAGTTGATTCTTATATCGGCTTTAAATACTTTGTTACTTTTATTGATGACTGATCTTGTACTACTTTGGTATATTTATTGAAATAAAAAACAAAAGTTTTCCCTGTGTTCAAAGAATTTTCCAAACTGATTTCTACTCAATACAATGGTAATATTGGAATTTTGCGAACTGATAATGGCACAGAGTATATAAACAAAGTTTTTTCTGAGCATTTATTGAATCTTGGTATTATATACCAAACTTTGTGTGTTGGAACACCTTAGCAAAATTGAGTTGCTGAAGAGAAAAATAGACACCTTTTGGAAGCTACAAGGTCTTTGATGTTTCAGATGCATGTTCCACAGGTCTGAAGCTATTTTAACTGTTTCCTATTTGATTAACAGCCTTCCAAGTAAAATTTTTAAGGATAAGTCTTCCCATGAAATTTTGAAAAATATAAGAATTGATTTGTCTCATTTGCGAGTATTTGAATGCGTGTCTTATGTTCATGTGGCTAGGCACAATCAGGATAACTTGATAAGCGTTCTAGTGGATGTATTCTTCTTAGATATTTCTCTACTCAAAAGGGATACAATTGTTATGATCCCACGACTAGAAAAATGCATATTTCCAAAGACATTCAATTTGTTGAAACAAATTCCTATTTTCATGACATATTGAAGAGTGGTTTGGAAAATAGGACTCAAGGATAATGTTCAAGATGTCATTTGCCATTCTCAGATATTAGCACAAGTGATGTGTTCAACACAACCGGAACAAGTCATGATGATTAAGCCAAGTTGCAGATACTAGAAGACTCCATCGTGGCTAAGGCTCCACCTGATCTCCCTTGCGTATCTCTTCTCATATATCTCAACCTTCTTTTAGCCTTCAAGATTTTTATACTTATCATGCAGTTTCTTATCCTGTTTAAAATGATATTTCTAATGAAAATATCTCTCCTGGCTATTTTGCTTTTTTTAGTTTTATTTTTAATCATTCTGAGCCAACTAATTTTCAAAATGCTATTTCTCAACTTGTGTGGAGTGCATGAAAGAAGACTTTCAAGCACTTGACAAGAACTATACTGCGGACATTGTCACGCTATTTAAAGGGAAGAAAGCAGTTGGATGTAGATGAATTTATAAAATTAAATATAATAGTGATAGGCCTGTTGAGAGGCATAAGACCAGGTTGGTGGCCAAATGATTTACCCAAACTTATGGAGTCAACTATAAAAAGACTTTTGCACCAGTTGCCAAGATGAATATGATTCATGTTCTTTTGTTTATCGCAATTAATTATGGATGGTCTCTGCATCAAATAGATGTTGAAATGCTTTCATTCATGGTGACCTTCAATAAGACGTCTCTATGAGTCTTCCTTCAGACTATTTTAAAGAAAATGAAAAAGGATTTGTATGTAAATTAAAGAAGGCTTTGTATGGACTTAAATAATCACCTCACACATGGTATGCCATACTCAACTCAGCCTTGATGAGCGTCGGATTTTTTAGAAGTTTAACCGATGCTTCGATGTTCACAAAAATTGGAACTTCATGTGCAACAGTTGTACTCATTTATGTTGACGATATTATCATTACAAGTAATGATTAAAAACATCATGAAACTTAAAAATTATCTTCACAAGAAGTTTTACATCAAAATCTTGGACAACTAAAGTATTTTTTTGACATTGAAGTAACACATTAAAAAAAATGACTATTTACTTCTCAAATAAAATATATATTAGATATGTAGAAAGAAACTGGGAAATTGGGTATCAAACCCGTTGACACTCCAATTGATAATAATTGCAAAATTAATTCCACAAATGAAAAACCTCTTGAAGATGTGGGGCCGCTTTCAAAGACTTGTGGGCCAATTGATTTATTTGACTGGGATATGACCAAATATAATGTATGCAGTTAGTTTTGTGAGCAATTTATGCATGCTCCTAGATCATGTCGTATCGAGGTTGTCGATAGGATTCTCATATCTTAAGTCGTCACCCGACAGAGATGTTTGGTTGAAATCGAATGGTTACATTGATATTATTCGTTATTTTGATGCTGATTGGGCAGGTAGTCCAATTGACAAGAGGTCCACTACCAGTTATTGTACATTGGTAGTTGGAAACTTAGTTACTTGAAAAAGCAAGAAATAAAATGTAGTTGCTTGATATAGTGCAGAAGCCTAATATAGAGCTCTGAACTTCAACTACAAGTGAATTGATATCTCTAAAATACCTACTTCGAGATATGGGGTTCCCAACGGTCAATCCAATAAAGACATTATGTGATAATCAAGCAGCAATGCATATAGCCTCCAATCCAGTTTTTCATGAAAGAAACAAGCACATAGAAGTTGATTGTCACTTTGTGAGATAAAAAGTTCAATAAAAAATTATTAGTACTCCTTATGTTCGAAGTGAAGACCAACTTGCAGACATGTTTACCAAAGTTATTACAAAGACAAAATTTCATTAGTACACATTACTATAAACGCCTCATCTTGAAAGTTAGCAAATTAAATGGTTTTCTAAACAATAGACAACCTTTGGATCACACTATCCCAGTAACCCCCAAACCATAGACCACCATAGTCTATACTCCCTGCCATGTGATCCAGAATCCTACAGAACACACTGTTTTAATAAAAAAAACATTAAAAATAGCAAACCATCTAGTAAATAGTAAAATATCTCGTTTTGACCCAAATTTTGGCAAGCAGCATCACAAGGCACATATATCCCTTAAGAACTGGAATATACCAATTCTGGGCAGATTTTGTCCTTATCCAAACTGAGCCAAATTAGTTACTTTTTGGCAAGTAGCATCCCAACAGTCCCAAAATCAACCCAGACAAGAATATGCCAATTTCCGATAGATTTGGTCTGGGCGATACCACTGGGTCGCCCAGCTTAGACTGACGCAAATCTGCTGCTTTTTAGTAGGCAGCATCCCAACAGCCCAAAATCACCCCAGACTAGAAACTTCCAATTTTGAGTAGATTTGGTTTGGGCGATACCACTGGTGTCGCCCCAGCTTTGGCTGCCCCAAATTGGCAGTTTTTGTATACCAATCCCTCCCGAATCATTTTTTGCCAGGTTCATTGAACCTAGGCCATTTTGGTATGGGCGACACTATCAGTTTCGCGGTTCAGGCTGGGAAATCTTTTGGTTATGGTTTGTACCCATTATAAATGATTTTCAGCTTATAAAAAGGTCATTTGGGGATCATTTTAAGTTAAACTCTTTAGACCTTATTAGCTTGTGTGCCTAGAGAAAACTTTGAGATTGTGAGACTTGAGAAAACCTAGAGCAAGGAAAACCTTAGCTTTAGGCCACCAATTGCTCTTAGATTAAGAGATCCATCCAACCAAGCCAAGGGGTCTAATGCTATACTTCCCATACAACATAGAAGATCTATGCTTCCCCTACAACATACCAGCCATCCAATTTTGATCAAGACAGTCACTCACCGTTTGATCTTAGATCCGACATCTTAAAATATTTTATTTTTAGTTTTTTTATACAAATTGTATGAATATGAAATTTGGTACGTCACATCTTCCCATTGGGGCGTACTTATAAAAAATATTAAAAATAATTTTTTGATAAAATATAATAATCAAAATACCCTTTAACATTTTCAGGGGTATTTTGGTTATTTTATTTTATTAGAAATATTGTTTTTATATTTTTTGCACGTACGAGTTTAATAGAGAATTGGAAGTACAAAATTTGGTGCCAAATTAGTTTATAGAAAAAAATTAAAAATAAAATAGTGTAGAGACGTGACATTGTGATTGGGGCAATCTTAGCCCTCCATTCATAATGGATGAAATATATAAGTTTATGTTGTAGGGGAAGCATAGCTTGCCCAAAATAAAAACTCAAATATGTAAAATAGTGTGTTATATTGTATATACCAATGAGATAAAACATAAAAAATAAAAATATGAAATTAATCAAACTTTTCAACTTATAAAGAAAGCAACAAAATGCTTAAGCAAATTCAAATCTCCCGTTGAATTCCTAGTTGCTTAAGTGCCAGTTTGGATATACCCAAAATTGCAATATTTTTGGATTGCAATTCAAAAATAGATTTGAACCATTTGGACAACCTCAAGATTTTGTTAGATTTTTAGATTTAAATAAAAAATACTGCAGCGTCAAGGCAAAATTACCGTAACAAAAATTCAAGTCAAGACTTGAATTGTTTTTTATAAAAGTGCAGCTCTCCACCGTGCAAACCTCAACCCGTGACCCAACACCTCCGTGAAACCTCAAAAACCTCAAATCTACTCTCTCTCTAAATAAATAGAGTATTTCCATTTTATCTCTCTAAAAAAACAGAGAATCTCAAGCCCCATCCATGGCAGCCCTAGGTTGCGTCTTTGTAAAGTCAAGACCCTTTCTCTTTGTACAAAAGGCGAGCCTTTTTTCTCATACCACACCCATGGGAAGCCCCTTCTCTTTATGAATAAGGAGAAACTTGGGTTGCAAAAAACCAAAGAAGCTCAAGCCTCATCCATGACAGCCCTAGGCAGCGTTAAAGCCAAAGCCCTTTCTCTTTCTACAAAAGGCATGTCTTTTCTCTCGTACCACACTAATGGGAAGCCCCTTCTCTTCATGAATAAGGAGACGCTCGGTTTGTAAAAACACAAGAGAAGCTCAAGCCTCATCCATAGTAGCCCTAGGCGACATGGTAGCCCTAGCAGTGTTTTTGTACAGCTCAGGCCCTTTCTCTCTCTACAAAAGGCAAGCATTTTCTCTCATACCACACCCATGGAAAATCCTTTCTCTTTATGAATAAGGAGTAGCTGGGGTTGCAGGTTTGCTTATTATATGGAAGCAAATTTTTTAGGAAAAGATTTATGTAAGGATGCAACCTTATAATATCGATGCACCTCAAAAATCCATTGGAAAAGGTAGTTTTAATGTTGAAAAACCCTTTGATTGATCATCTCGACATTGAAATGTATGACCATGAAAAATAAAAATATTTTAACTCTAAAAAATAGTGCATTTTACAACATATAATCTACACCGTCCATTTTCAAGATTGTCATATGTTTATTGATCTACTAACCATTTTTGAAATTTAAAATTTTAGAATTAGATATAAAAATAGATTTTGAGATAATCCTAAGAATATTTTACATCAAAATTATATACCATGATAAATTTTGAAGGTGCACCTGACCTCTACAACTACAGATACATCCGTACGCCAACTGCACCTAATTTTTTATTTATGCCAGAGACACTTTTTTATTGCTGCCAGAGACATAGGAAAACCTTCTGGATTGGCTAGAGAATTTTGGAAGAGTAGAATGACTTTGCTTTTAGTATGTTAACTCCATCCAAACAGTCCAATATAATAATAAAAAAAGATGGCAATGTATTTTAATTAAGGATGAAAAAACCTACGAGTTTTTTCAATGTGAAGGTTTTTTTATTTGATGTCCAAACTGACCCTTAAATCATTAGTATTATTGAATATCTCTCTCTATAAGGACACTTTGGGTTTAAAGAAAAAGATATTTTTCATTGGGTTACTCCTGTTCTAAATCTACCTATTATTTTGAGATATACGACTATTTTGACACCTTATTTTTTGAGGACTATATTGCTTGTAATTTTTTGTACACTTTTTTTTAGGGAACTTATTGGTGAAATTTTTTATGGAATTTTTTTGTTAAATCAAGATTCTTAATTTACTCCCACTATTCATGTGTTTCACTTTAAACCAAAATTCAATAATATTAAGTTAATGAAGAAAAAAAAGTTATATGAAAAAAGTTTTTTCAAAAATATAAAATACGAATTTAAATAGGTCCCATTAAAAATATTTGATTTATGAAGATTTTTTGAAAAACTGTATATTTAAGCCTATTTTGAAAGAGAAATAGTTCCTGGAGACCTACCTAAATAAAAATCTGAAAAGCATCGATAGAATGGTTGATTCGTCGACATTTGATGTTGACGCCCATCTAAGTGGACAGGTAGAAAATATGTTGGTAAAAATCTATGGTTTTCATTTCCCAAAAGAAATAGCGAAATTATCAAGCGCTGATTGCGGAGGAAATTGCACCCAACTTGGTCCTCGCCACCAGACATCGAAGCCATGACCATATTATAACAATTTGACTTCTTATACCAAATTTCCCTTGTCATATTTACCATCAATTTCTTCTCTCTCACGAAGACTTTTCCTCTCTATTGCAGTGTCCCCCATCTAGGGCCAGCAATGAGCTAGGTGGCTCGGCCCGGCCTTTTTTTTTTTCTTCTTTTCCTTTTATTTATTTTTAGCTCGGCCAGGCTTAGGTTAGGGCCTCTTTGGTTCGGCCCAGGCTTGGGCCGGGCAAGGGCAGGGCTGCAGATATCCTGGACTGTTTCCTAGCCTACTTTGCTCGATAGATTTTCTTAATTTCTAGTTTCCATCCTTTATTTTTCTCTCTTTTTCCAAACTTCTCATCCACATCCTTCAAAATTTCTTAACTTTTCGTCTTCATTCTCTCACTTTTGTCTTCCAGAAGGGCCGTCCCAGGGCTGCGGCTATCCGGACAGTTTCCTAGCCTACTGAGCTCGTTAGACTTTCTCGATTTGTAGTTTCTATAACTTCTTTTCCTTCTTTTCCTTTTATTTATTTGTAGCTCGGCCAGGCCTAGGTTAGGGCCTCTTTGGTCCGGCCCAGGCTTGGGCCGGGCAAGGGCTGCAGATATCCTGGACTGTTTCTTAGCCTACTTAGCTCGATAGATTTTCTTGATTTCTAGTTTCTATCCTTTATTTTTCTCTCTTTTTCCAAACTTCTCGTCCCCATCCTTCAAAATTTCCTAACTTTTCGTCTTCACTCTCTCACTTTTGTCTTCCAGAAGGGCCGCGCCTATCCGGACAGTTTCCTAGCCTACTTATCTCGATAGACTTTCTCGATTTGTAGTTTCTATGGCTTCGTTTTCCAAACTTCTCGTCCCATCCTTCAAAATTTCTTAACATTTCATTTCGTCTTCACGCTCTCACTTTTGTCTTCCAGATTACTCTGGGCAATAGAAACTTCAAACTGATAAAATCATTACGGGAACGTGACAACTGATTTAATTCATTGCCTAACTTTCACTTTGATTTCTTATTTAATTCTCTTGATCGTTTAACTACGAAGACTTGAATCACTGCCGCCTTTCAACTTCTGCTGCCCAAATGTCAAAGAAAACAAGCGCAAACCAAGTCAGAGCGAGAGATGTATCATCAATTTAAAAGAGTTCATCATTTAAGCATTAAGCTTAATACTCCCTACCATAAAATCTACTTTGAGCTAAGAGACTCAAATAGAAAGTCATAAATGGCGTCTAAATCAATATCCTCCCTGTAAGATTCGATCTGGTGCAAGAAAAATTATAAGTCAACACTCAAAAAATAAATAAAAAAGAGGGGGGTGGGGGGTCTCTTTTTTATGTTTAACATTTAACATAGTTCTATGTATTTTATATTTTACACTCAAGTTCTGTATTTTTAGTGCATAAGCTATATTTTAATTTTATTTCGTTCTATATGCATCCGATTAAGCTTAAATTTAATATTTTCATACTTTTCGTCATCAATTACCTATCAAATAATAATAAACGATAAAATACTTTTAGGGGTATTTTAATAAATTTATTTATTTTTAATATTTTTATTGATATGTAATGGTTAGAAGCATCAACCTACCAAAATTAAGTCCAATCTGATGTATAAAAAAATGACAAAATTAAAATACAAGGTATGCTTTCTAAATTATGAAATATATGTGACTTTTTTTTAATTGCAAAAACAAAATAGGACTTCTATAAATTTCCCAAAAAACTGCAACAGGAAAAAAACTCCATACCCCTTAAGTCCATCGTTATTCAAAATGGACAACGTACCTATGTTTTCAGGGTGATAAACATGTCTATTTTTTTTGGACCCTAGGTGTTTCTTTTTTTTTTTCTTTAATATTAGTTTTCAAAGTGTCTTTTGCGAATTGTATTTGACATGGAACTCTTAAAAGCTCTTTTTCAGGTGTTGGATTTGGACGGGTGAAATATGGGTAGTATGAAAGAAAGTTTATATATTTTTTAGAAGCACAATGAAGAACTCAAGATCTTTCTGTTTCAAGGCATGAACAAGTACTTCTTAATGCAATACTTGCTCCTCCTTAGTACAATACTTGCTCCCTCCTAATATATATCAATGCTCATTAAACTTCTCGTGCTAAATTTGTCCTCAAGATACAAAGGGAATAAAAACTAAAACTAGAAGACGTATATCTCATGTACAATTGCACAAAAGTACGTAGAGCACTAGCGTAACCCTTTGTTCTAGGGAAAAGGTAAAATAAAAGAAAAAAGTTTATATAGAGCCGATGCTCTAAACAATCAATTTTGAGTATACCTCAAAAATTTCATTAGAAGATGTTTTCTTTATGCCCAAATATATTTAAATTGATCATCTCGATATCAAGATGCATGGACATGAGAAAAAATTGGATTTCAAGTTTTAGAAATAGTGTATTTTGTAACGCATTTTTGGATTGTCAATTTTCAAGTTTTCATAGTTCTGTCTATCTAAACTATTTTTTAAGCTTTAAACTTTATAAATAAATATAAAAATATTTTTTAAGGCTATCACAAAGATTTTCAGTAGTGAACCCACATTTCTCGACAATATTTGAAGGTGGGCTCTAATTTGATTGTTTAGAGCCTAGGCTCTATACAAACCGCACCCAAATTAAAATTAGGGAAAATTACAAAACACCCTCAAGACTACACTTACTATGCAACTTACCCCCAAGCCAACTTATTCTCTCACTTTTTTCCCAAAAGTAGTATAATTTCTATGCAAATACGCCCCAACTAAAAAAGTTCATTTTTTTATGAAAATGCCCTTCCCGTACAAAAATAATCAATTTCACCACTTACAAAGGCATTCACGTGTGGTCCTACTGGAGCGGCAGTACTTCGAAGGGCGGTCCGACAGTTTCAAAGCTCGGTCTGACAGTTATTGTTATGGAAGTACTGCCGCTCCCGCAGTTTCAATGCATGCTACAGCAGTACCACATCGCTCCAGCAGTTTGAAAGCACGGTCCGGCAGTTGTCACTCCAACAGTTACAAAGAGCGCTCCGGCAGAAAAGGTTTTGTTAGTCATGCCGCTCCGGCAGTTTCAAAGCGTGGTCCGGCAGTACATGTTCTAGAAGTACTGCCACTCCAGCAGTTTCAATGCATGCTCTATCAGTTTGAATGCACGGTCCGGCAGTGGTTGCTTCGACAGTTCCAAAGAGTGCTCTGACAAATAAGGTTTTGTTAGTCACAACGCTCCGGCAGTTTGAAAGCGTGGTCCGGCTTCTTGAAGTACTGCCGCTCTAGCAGTTTCAATGCACACTACAGCAGTACCACACGTGAAGGCCTTGTAAATGGCAAAATTGATTATTTTTGTATGAGAAGGGTATTTCCATAAAAAAAAATGAACTTTTTTTGTTTGGGGGGTATTTGCATAGACAGTATGCTTTTGAAAAAAACAAGTGAGAGAATATGTTGGGTTGGAGATAAGTTGCATAAGAGGTGTAGTCTAAGGTTTTTTTGTAATTTTCCCATAAAATTACTACTTTTGGCAGTAAGTCCCATCGATATAATAGAAACCATAAGTCACAAATAGCATCTCACGAGGCAATGCGATACTTGCAGATCCACAACAAAGTGGTGGGGGAATCAGCACCACTAGCGAGTGATTCGACCCTGACAAATGAGATTACCGAGACGAAGCTTGTTATATATGTGCTTGCGCGTATGCATCACACACTTCTCATGCTCTTCTGCAAGAGCGTTCCCTCCCCTTGTTCAATAGAATAGGGTATTCCCATTTATAAGCATCACGGACGCTCCATTCCTTAGTGTGAAACTAAAATTTACTACTTTTTCTTTTCAAATATCATTTGAGAATATTTTATGTATTTTTCCAAAGCAAAAATACAACAATTACAAATTGTTTGGATTTGATTCGATAATATTAATATATCTTGAGTTGTTTTGAAATAGATGGACTCACATATAAATGACGTCAACACAAGGTTAGAACTTTGGAGGGATGCTTTAGAATCCAAAAGCTTTAAAATTAGCCGGACTAAGATAGAGTATATAGCATTTAAGTCTAGTAATAATCAGAGTAGAGAAGATGAAGTAGTTAATATTGATGATCGTGAAGTACAAAAAAGACTGCACTTTTGATATCTTGGGTCTATAATTCAGAAAAATGGAGAGATTTAGGAAGATGTCACACACAAAATTAGAGTTGGGTCGGCAAAGTGGAGATGTGCAACAGAAATTTTATGTGACGTTGGATACTAATGAAGCTGAAAGGCAAATTCTATAGGACAACTGTGAGTCCAGCTTTGTATAAGAAATGTGGCATTTCAAGCCCTTTCTCAATAATGGTACAAAAGCCATATTGTATAGTATATGTGAAATCTCATGTGGTTGACATGAAGCAATGCCATATACTAGGATCCATTTTGGAGCTTTCATAGGATGTTGTACTAAAGGGAAAACCCAGTGCCACTAGAGGGAAAACCCAATGGCATGTGTGAATTCTTTGTAAGAATTTGTTTTTACATTATAGATATATAAAGTTTATTTAATTTTCAAATATCTTTTATCAAATTGTAAGAATGCTTGTATGACATCTTATTATCTGAGTCATTAGTAGATTAACAACAGGTTTAGCACATTATATAAGATTAACAGTTTGGTAACAACTTATTAATCTTAATTAGCTGCATTTAAGGGAATTAAAGCAGGAGTTATATTTAGATCTCAACTCCTATAAACCATAAATGTGAGAGTTATAAACCAAAACAATTCTCTATAAATAGAGGTTGACCCCTCAAGAAACATAATGAGAAAAATATAGAGAAGGATGGAAAAAGGGGGAATGAGATTCACCAAAAGAGACTCTCAAGATAGCCTGTCACCGGATGGCTTGGTATATAGGTTTTGGTACGGAACCTTGAGTCCCTCGTTAGATTTAAAGACATATCCGAGTTGTTTAACGATTTTATTTATTTATTTTATTAATTTTCTTTATTGGGACTAACACTTTGCTTTATGGGAATGAATGTTAAGCAGACAAAAACAATATACCTATAGAATGAGTATAGCGGAGATGATGATATTGAGATGGATAAGTGACAAGACAAGAAAGGAAAGAATTCGAAATGAATCCATTCAAGAGAATTTAGGTGTAACACCAATAAGTGATAAGATGAGAGATAATAGACTTATGTGGGCTGGTAATGTGTGGTACTGACCAAGTATAATACCTGTTAGGAGGTGCAAGTTAGTACAAGTGGAATGACTTAAAAGGGCAAGGGGTAGGTCCAAAGAGACGTGGTTGGAAGTAGTTTGAAAATATATGAGACTTATGACCTCACTAAGGGTATGACATTTAGTAAAGCAGTATGACGTATTATAATTCGTGTAGCTGATCCCAATTAATTAAAAAAAAAATTATGCAAGATGTGATTTGAGGAGGAGGAGTCCAATAATACTTTCAAGGATGAAGGACAACGCTACTTGCTTTGGAGCCTTCTTCATGTTACACGTGCTAGACATGAGAATGGGAACTTGAATGAAGGACAACACTACTTGCTTTTGTCTACCTTTCACATAAAGCACATGACGCCCATAAATTCGCTAGGAAAGCACTATTCAGACACAAATCATTTTGTGTCTGGTTTGCTTATTATTTAGGTAACCAGTACAGTTGCTTCTACAAATTAATGAGTCATAAAATGCCCTCAAAGCAGTGTTTCAAAAGCCAATAATTATTAATGAGAATCGGCCAGGACCCAATCAGTTCCAAAAAGGCATTCACCGGTGTCAATGTGGTTCTGCTCTAAAACCCTCTTTTTATTTTTTGTTTATTTTATTTTTATTTAAATTTTTTTTAATATTTTCTTAGAGCCCCCTCATAAATTCCTCATATAAACCCTTATTGAGTTTTTAGTTTTAATATTTTTTTCCTGATCGATCCGAATAGACATTCTGACATAGATCTATAGGGAAGACAATCAACCCCACCAATCTAGATTTGAAACAATGCCTCAAAACATGATTTGGGTTGGCATCCAATCATCATTATTAAAGTATCAAAATTTGAAAACTTCATGATCTTTCATTTTTTAGAGTTCTACAATTCCTATGTTTTCCATATAGCAATCTCAAAATTCAAATCACTCCCACATGACAGTCATCATATTCCCTTAATTTTTTATCCTTTTCACAAATGAACGTTGCATGTGCCACACATCAACTTCTTCTAAAAGGAACTCACAAGTTAAAACAAATGATCAAAAACTATATTTTATATCAAGTTAAAACAAATGACAAAAAACTATATTTTATATTGGCACATTTTGTTGAGAAAAGGCAAAATCTTTTTAATCTACTGAAAGGGCAAACAAAGTCTTTGTTAGGGGGATCTATTTCAGCGTTGCTCCTTGATGAGGATCTAAACTACAAAATATTTGTGAGAAAAAACCATCTTAAGATATGATGATTCTCATTATTTTTCTATTAATTTGGAAACTTCCTAGCTTTAGAGTAGGTAAAAAGAGTTTTAAGTGTCTCATTATTTACTAATTCACTAGCTAGTTATATGGTAAGAGCAATAAAATCATAGATAATTTGGGAACCACGTCTTTTTAATGATTTTAATAAAATAGTTGTAAAAAAAATAATTTTATTAAAATAGTTGTAAAAAAAAAAAGTTGGTTAACCGATCAATCCCTTCCTTTCCTTGTGAGCTAAAAGGGATAGGTAAGAATTTGGCGAACAAACAAATGCAAGTTTGCACATATATACTAAGGGCCCGTTTGGATAGGAGGAAATTAAGAATATTTGATATTTGAAAACCGAGAAAATTTATGGATTTTCAGTATCAAATATTATTGTCATGAATTCCTCAATCTCTTGTTTAGATAAACCACACAAAATTCATGGATTCCATACAATCATTTCCACATCCATTGTTTGGTAACAAAATTTGATATTGTTTATCTTTTTAAAATTTTAGTATACTTTCTCTCTTTAAAACTCAAAATTAGGATGATCTCTCTCTAAAATTTTTGAGATAATTTCTCTCTCTAAAATTTGATATAGTTTATCTATCTAAAATTTTAATGTAGTTTCTCTCCAAAACTTGAAATTTGAAATTGTTTCTCTAAAAATTTTGAGATAGTTTTTCTCTTTAAAATTTTCAAGTGTTTTCTCTATCTAAAATTTAATTTTCATGGAATTTTAATGCCTAGCCATTGAGCAAACCAAACAGTGGATTTCAATAATATCCTAGATATTAAAAATCCATACCCTAAAATCCATGTGCCCAAAGCAATCGATCTCTCAGATCAATTCCCTTGATTGCATGATGGACTCCCTTGAAAAAGCATTGGCACGCGTGTAAACGAGGTGCTCTACCTAACTGAGCTATAGCCCGACCCTTGTCATAGACATCTTACCATATGGATCCTTTTTGTCAAGAATTCAAAATGAATATTCAATGATTCAAACATGATAGCTTTGATCGGGTTCCCGCCAAAGGTTGGTATTGCTTAGGAGTAATATTCCCTCTATAATCCTTGATGTGTACCATCCTCAAATAGGTAAAAGCAAAAGTTTAAATGAGGTTAAACGAAAATGCGCTCCTTTTCCAATATTCATTTTAGAGATAAATTTAAGATCTTTAATATACCTTAGTCACTTGTGATGCATTTTTGCTTCAGATACACGATTTTGATGCTAAAAATAACATCAATCTGATATTCTGCAAAAAAAAGAAGAAAGAATGGTGACAAGCATTGACAATAATTTTAAAGTAACTTATTTTTTAGGTTAAATTTTCATTTTTTTTTCAAATTCATGAACATGGAGTTGGAAATTATCTACTTGTAAAATTAAAAAATCCATTCACAAGATTGATTTTTGTTTGTTATGAGGATGGCTCCACCCATTCATCACCTGTTTTGAACTAGCTCGAGCGATTCCAAGACGACTTATCAATTTTTAAAGGGCGAGGTTTGTATAAGGTGCCTCCTCTTCTACTATTAAGGCACACCACTAAAATTTGGTTTGAGGTGTAGTTCTAATGTCAGAAACCTTATGTTGACTTGAATATCTATTTTTATCCCAAGTTATAAGTTTTGAATTTTAAAAATGGTATACATCGGGCAGATTTATAATTATTTGAAAATCTAGAAAAATAAACTATCCAGATATCTTGCTACAAGATGCATTATTTTAGGACTTGAAATTTTTTTTCTTCATATTGATACATCTCGAGGTCGAGATGATCAATTGAGGAGTTCTCCAATGTCGGAATGCTCCATTCTATAGGATTTTTGAGGTGCAACTTCTTTCAATCGTATTTGCAACCTTATACAAACTTTCTTTATTTTTAAAACATGATTATAACTATAAGTAGAGGATTATTGACTATGATACGGGCTGCAAACTTACGGCCGGCTGATTCGGGGGGAGAAACGATTCACATCAATGCTGGATGCTAAAGAATGATATCAATGGATAACATTCTTAAAAACAAAATAACTGGCATCTTTTCCTCAAAATATTTAAATGCGCATGACAACAATGGTACGCATAATGCACAAAAATTGCAGGTAATCTACAGTTACCATAAACAATACATAAACACTTATAGTAAACTACTCATAACTATTATAACATGTGAGATGTGACTACAAATTTAGCTAAAAAAATAAAAGAAATTGCATGTGACTATACATATGAGAATTATAGTATATGTGCACACTTCTCTTGTGGTGGTACTTTCACACACACACACACACACACACACACACACACATATATATATATATATATATATATATATATATATATATATATATATATATATATATATATATATATATATATATATATATATAGATATATATACAATAATGTAATATTATCTTGTTACGTTTAATATACACTTTTCTATCTTATTACTGTAATATACACTTTCTCATCTTTTTACATTGTCCTCTCAAAAAACAAGATCGATATCTATTTTCTATCTTGCAATATATACTTTCTTATTTTGAATTTTGTTTCTATTACACACTACATGGGATACATTGTAAGTAAAGCATTTGCAGTCTTCATGGGCATTTGCATCTGGAATTATAATCTAAAGCCAAAAGGCATTATACTCCCATGGGAGTATACAGTCTATTTATTTCCTTGGAAAAATCCACTTAGGATTAACTTAATGTAACTTCTTCGACCCATAGATTAACCTCAATAAAAAAGAATTTTTTAATTGCATCATCCAGTACTTGAAAAGAATAATGTCTCAACAATGAATAAAGTTGGTCCAATTATTAAGGAGTGAGATCTAAATGCTAGAAAACTTCAATTTCAAAATTTTAATTATAAAAATAATCATATAGTGATTCTCAGGTGTAGCCCAAACTTGAAGATAAAAAAAATCTCCCAAAATCAATCTTTTAATCAAGGGCGTAAATATACACTATGCTCCAGCAGGAGTATAGTATACGTGCTCTATTAAATATAGGAATTGTTGCCCTGAGATCAACGATGTAGCATGGTGTTTCCATGATTCATACCACTTTTATATGAGATGAAGAATTACACGCAGTGTTCGAAACCAATTACTCGGGCGGAGTACTTGGACCCATGCTTGAGTTGAGTACTCAACCTGGGTTCGAGTAACTTATCTAAGTAGGGCCGAGTACCATAGTAACAAAATATATTAAAAAATAAAATCTAAAAAATCTAAAATATTGGAAAAATATATGTAAAGTAAAAATGAAACAAACCACATTTTATATGTGGTAAAAAAAATTAAAAGAACATTTTATACAAGATGGTCACAATTTTTTACAACCATTTGATGTGAAATTTGATAGCTTGGATATGTCACAAATTTCGAAAAAATTTCTTTTGAAATTTAATCTTTGTCAATTGAATAATTGTTGCCAACCAATTTCACATCCAATGGTCAAGATTAATGTGACCACCTGGTATCAAAGTAAATGGTCTCATTCTATACTTTCCCAAAAATTAAAGAAAGAATAGATTTTGAAAAATCAATATATGATCACAAGTATTTTTATAATTTTTTAAAAATTGTGTAAATGTAAGATAAATATTTATGACCCAAATACTTTTCAATTTTTGTCAAAATGATAGAATCATACAAAAAACATATTAAAATATATTTCTTATTTTGGGTAATTTTTATATTTTTTCAATTTTTTAATATTAATGAGTTGGACTCCCAACTCAGGACAACTCACGCTCGGACACTACCCAAGTCTGAGTAACTCGGCTGAGTCCGAGATGATGCAGCCAATTTTTCAAACCTTGATTATGCATCAAAGGTTTTGGTTATTCCACCGAACCAAATTGTTTATTACTTGATTTGGTTTGGCGGGTCAAGCTCCAATTTAGAGCGCAATGTCTCATTGTACGATCTATTAGTAAGGAGATCAATGATCAAAAGATTTGGAGCTCAAAAAGAGCTACAAATCAAAATCACTCTACTCATAAACAGATTCTTTTATTGTTTAATACCAATGGTTTAAAAAACGGATCGGTGACTCGGATGGGGCTTCGAAAAAACCGATCCGGATCGGGAATCGGGTGAATCGGTCAGAATAAAGCTTAAAAAAAATTCGAAAAATTTATTAAAATTCATTATAAATATTTTTTTTTAGGAATTCAATAAAAAATGAGGGTACTCCATTAAGAATTTCATGTTTTTGAATGAATATGCGAATATTGATATGTTCTTTCCCTGCATGAACCGCCATTCAGCATTTAATTTATAGTATTTCGTGCTCATCCCTACACTGTTGCTGTTGGGACTCGATATGTGAATAATATGGCTGGGATAGGGTGGCCTCAGAATCATCATCTCTCTCATTTTCTCTTTGAATAATATGGATTAAAAAAAAAAAAAACAAATTTTCAAAAAAATTGATCATGGATTAAAAAAAAAATCACAAATTTTCAAAAAATTCTATCATGGATTACAAAAAAAAATTCGATCATGGATTAAAAAAAAAAAATCACAAATTTTCAAAAAATTCAATCATGGATTACATAAAATTCGATCATGGATTACATAAAATTCGATCATGGATTACAAAAAAAAACAAACAAAAAAAAACAAAAAATTCAATCGTGGATTACAAAAAAAGAAAAAAACAGTTCGATCATGGATTACAAAAAATTCAATCATGGATTACAAAAAACTCTATCATGGGTTACAAAAAAAGCAAAAAACAAAAAATTCAATCATGGAGTACAAAAAAAAAAACAAACATTTCGATCATGGATTACAAAAAAAAAACAAACATTTCGATCATGTATTACAAAACATCTGATCATGGATTACAAAAAATTCTATCATGGGTTACAAAAAAAAAAAAAAAAACAAAAAAATCGATCATGGATTACAAGAAAAGAAAACAAACATTTCGATCATGGATTACAAAAAATTCTATTATGGGTTACAAAAAACCAAAAAATTCGATCATGGATTACAAAAAAACAAAAATAATTCGATCATGGATTACAAAAAAAATCGATCAAGTATTACAAAAAAATCAATCATGGATTACAACAAAAAAAAAAAAAAAAAAAAAAATTCCGTACGGGACTCGCCGATTCCGTACAGTGAATCGGCGATTCACTGTACAAAATCGTCCGGTTCTCTCTAGAACAGGACGATTTCCGATTTTTTAGGCGATTCGGTCCCCTTTTCACGATTTCCGAGTCGAACCGGGCGAGTCCGGTTCGACTCGGCGTTTTTTAAAACACTGTTTAATACTAAAAAATTCTATACCTTATATATATAGAAAAGGTTAGGATTTATCAAAATTATTTTATTTGCCCTTTTCTTTGTTTTATTAGTATAAAGTAATGGTATTTTTACTATTGAAAATACTAGGGTCGATATTTATATAAAAAAGACAAAAAAATATCTTTACTATCGAAAATAATATGTTTGAAATATTTATTAAAAAACAATGACATTTATATTAATAAAGTATTCAAAACTTCATTCCTAAATATATTTTATGACAAAAATGATTTTACTCATTTTATAAAAATTGAATAATTAGAAGGCCAATAGAATAATTTTAACGGTTCGCACCCTATCTAATTTTAACACCTATAGAATTTTATCACCAACAAAAAAAAATCCTAAATCCGATGGAAATACGACGTTTAGAAGGTGCAAGCCTTTTCATCACACCTTCTAAATCTGATATATTTTGCTTCCCTGAGGGAGTGTCGTATCTAGGGCTTTGAAAATAGATTTTAGAGAGAGAAAGTGAACCTCGATTAAATCGATTTTAGAGAGAGAATGTCTAAAATACCCAATTGGAAAAGGAATTTTATATGATCGAGACGCGGATGGCGTGTCGTGATGGAATGGCTTTTACGGAAAACGTTAGAGAGAGAAATTTCCGGGAATTTTTAGTATTTTCCAAGGGCTTGACCTGTCTGCTCTCTCTCTCTCTAAAACTCTCCCTCTCTCTCTCTCTCTCTCTCTAACATTGGTGCCATACGTCTCTCATGTGTGTACGGTGCCGGAGAGACTTGCTCCGCTCGGACAATTTTCCTCCCCTCTTCCTCCTTAACGAGACCGGTGAACAGAGAGAAAGGGAAAGCTAGAGAGAGAGAGGGAAGCCTGCGTTCTCCAAATTTGCATTATAAGAATACCAGTCTTTAAATCTTGCTTCAACTCAGCGAGAGAGAAAGAGAGAGAGAGAGAGAGAGAGAGACTGTGAGTATGAGAAGTCGACACAGCGAGAAGGTCTCGGTTAAATGGATCCTCATCCTCTGCATATCCAGCTTCGCTTTTGGGATGCTCTTCACCAACAGGTTCTCCGTCTTTCATTTACTTTTCACATGCAAATGTCAATGTTTCGATTCGAAATTTCAAAAATGGGGGTGAGGGTTTCCTTTTGGTAAGATTTATTAGCTAGATTTACATCTTCACGGGTTCTATTTGTTTTTGTTTTTTTTTTGAATGATTCAGAACCTTCTGGTATTGAAATTTGGGTTTGGATTTCGTTTTCGCTTTATGTTTCTGGTTTCTTATTATCAAGATGATGCAAAAAGATGGATGGCAATGAAGAATGAATTGATGAAAAATTAGGGTTGAGAATGTTTTCTGGTTTCCTTTTCAGGATGTGGGCAGCTCCTGAATTGAACAAGAATATTATATCGAGGAGACGCCAGGATCAGGAGCTCCAGGTTGTCTCGGAGGAATGCACAACAAAACGGGTTGGGAATATTGATCTTGTTGTTTCTTACTGAGCAAGCATTTATTGATGAAATATCTGTTCATAAGGATGATTGATCTCGCAAAGTTGTTTTTTTTTCTTGATCTATGGATTAGAAATTTGAAAATTTTTAAATTCTAAGGTTGTTGCAGGGACAATTCAATTGTTTCTATTTAATTAAAATTTCTCTTTCTTTGTGTAGCAGACGCTTGGCCAAGACAAGGATATAATGGGGGAGGTGTTTAGGACCCACGAAGCTATACAGTGAGTGCATTTGTTTATCTCATTTGTATTTGCTATTTACTGTATTCATTTCACTACCTCTGAGCTTGTTCATTGGGTAATATCACTATTTGGTGGATATGATCACTAGAACCAGTCAACTCTGTATAAAGGATATTTTAGCCATTTCTATGAAACCCCCATTGTTAATATAATTTGCTCCTTGTTTTCAGGTCATTGGATAAGACAATCTCTACTCTTCAAATGGAGATAGCAGCTACTCGGAGTTCACAGGAGATGAATGTTGAAGGTTCCCCTGCCCTTTCAAAATCTTCCCATGAAGCATCTCAACTTCGAAAGAAGGCTTTTGTTGTGATTGGTATTAATACTGCATTTAGTAGCAGGAAGCGGCGAGATTCTCTCAGAGAAACATGGATGCCTCAAGGTTCCTTCTTTGCTTGTACATGTTATGATTATTTTTTGGATACAAGTTTGATTTGTTGTATAGGAGCTTCTTGCTACTTAATTGCCCATGAATCAAATTTTCCTTTGAAATTGATAAAGCACTTGAAAATCTTTGAGTAACACACACACTATTTTTCTGAAGCATGAATCAAATTTTCCTTTGAAATTGATAAAGCAGTTGAAAATATTTGAGTAACACACACACACACACTATTTTTCTGATACTATTTTGATTTGTTGTTTAGGAGCTTCTTGCTACTTAATTGCTCATGAATCATATTTTCTTTTGAAATTGATAAAGCAGTAGAAAATCTTTGAGTAACACACACACACACACACACACACACACACACACACACGCACGCATACACACACACACATATATGGTTCACTAAATGCACATACACTGCAATGGTGAATGTTTTTCCACGGTTCTTTGTGGTGAAACTAATTTAGAAATTGAAAATTACTGAACTACTCCGATATTTTTGATTTGTTGAGGGATTTCTTCTGATGGTGGGCTATCGTGGGTTTGTTTATGTGTCACTATTTTGTGAAATATTTGTCGCAATTGTTCAGATTGTCAAGTTATCCTTAACGAATTAATCATCTATTCTCTTGTTTCTTCTTGCTCTGTGTAAAATTCAGCATGATCTCTTGTCAGATTTTCATTTTTGCCTCCTGGTTTCCCGTATCTGTTTTTGTTAGCTTCACCTGTGTATACACTGTGCTATTTTTCTTGGTCTTCTCAATAGTCAGGGATTGTCAACTTTTTTCAAGTTAATTTTTATAGGCTTATAGGACAAAAAATAAAAAACAGGGTTCTCCTTTATTCATAGGGAGGTGAATCATCTGTAAGTGTGTCTAGATTCAAGCTTGTCCCACAAAAAGAACTAGGCCAGATGTTATTTATTTAGTGTTTATCTATGTTGTTGATGCTATTTCTTCAGGTATTAGATTTTGTGCCACACTGTGCTAGGTTCTATTCAAAATTTAGTAAATTTATCTTGTTTCTTTATGAATTTTGCTATTCACTGCGTAGTGTTGAAACTTGTGACTACTTATGGAATGCTTTGGGATTATAGTTATTCTTGTTTCTTGTTCAATCAGGTGAAAAGCTCCTTCAACTTGAGCGAGAGAAGGGAATTGTCATCCGCTTCATGATTGGCCACAGGTGTGATGCTTTACCATACTCTTACAGAATCTTCTGGGTATTGATATGACAAACATTTAGTTATCTTTTAATTTTTTTTGTTTTGAATATCTTAGTTTTCTGCTTTGTTGCTTTTTACTCTTCATGAATTTTCTTTTATGTTTGGTAAATAAACATATGGATCTTAGATTTACCTGATATTTGTACGTTATAGTCAGTTGTGCAAATGGAGTGTTGGGAAACTGATGAATTAATGCGTGTCAGTCTGCTGAAATCTTTATGAAGTCTTTTACTGAATAAATGGCTGTTCATGAACTTCAATTAGGGAAAATTCCTTCAAATGTTTGCATTTTGTTTTAGCATACTGTAAGCAATATATAATTTAATAGAAATGTTCTATTTTAGTTTTATTTATTCAATTCATAATGTTTGTTTCAGCTATTTAATTTCCTCCCTAACTTTTTAATTTATTAAAATTTTCATTTTTTTGAACAAACTAGATATTCTTGTGAATGTTCTTATAACCAGAATATAGAAGCCATTCTAAATTTTTCATTAGGTTTTTTTTTTTCCTTTTCTCTTTTCCTATTTCTTCTCCATAAAACATATTTTTTGCCCTTAATCAGGATTTAGATAAAGTCATAAATATGAATATTTACATTCTAAGTAGAGATGGACATGTTCGGTAATTTTATCAAATCAAGGAAATCTTTAAGTAAAGAGACTTGGGGTTTATTTTTTGTTGTTGTGGGTATGTGAAGCACCCTTTTTTGGGGTTTAAGACTTTGACTGAGCACTCGGCTTGTGGGTTTCATTTGCTATATAAAAGCTTGATTACTATTCAACAAAGTCAACTATTCTCAAAGAAAAAAAAATAGGGTTGAGAGAGAGTGAGAGCGAGAGATTTTAGGAGGTTTGGAGGGGAAATAACAGCAGTGAGAAACTTAAATTGTAATACTCCTATTTATTTTTTCTTACATCTAGAGTTAAAAGGTGAGATTCTGAAAGCTATGTAGCTTAAAATTTACAAAAGCCTCGAACTATTGGGTATCCTTGGGTAAGCCTACCATGATTACTTCAATGTGTCTAGGGACAAGGTGGCTTGGCATAAACTTTCTGGTTCATAGCATAAAGTTTATTGCCTTTAACAAATTGACGCCATGGTCCAAATGAACAATACAGTGCCTTTACATATTTAGGTTTGTATATTTTTTAATTTTTCAGTTGCCCAATTTAGCTCTTTTCCTCCAATGGAGGAATTCATCGAGGGATGTACCAAATTTCACTGTCCTACTCATATTTCCTGTGGCAAAGACTGTCTTCATATGCGTGAAAGGCTGGGTCTTTCCTGAAATGGTATATTTTTTTTTACTCACTGTCCTCTACTCATATTTCCTGTGGCAAAGACTGTCTTTATATGTGTGAAATGCTGGGTCTTTCCTGAAATGGAATATTTTGCTAAACAAGAGGGGTTGACACACAAAGTAGATGCATATAGGACCAGAAGGTGCATTACCTTAGCAATTTACCTATTACAAAGTGTGTTTCCCTTGATGTTTGACAGATTTGGAAATTACATTACTTAGTAATTTATCAATTGCATTGTTCCAATTTAAATACAAATATTCATAGTGATTTGTCAATTGCATTTTTCCAATTTAAATACAAATATTGCCATATCTACAAAACAAACAAAAGAAAAAAAAAAATTAGATGTTTATCAACTATGCACATCTCACACTATAAGTCGAGGCTCAAATGATGAACCTGCAAAATCATGATATATGATCAATCCTTGCATGTGATATGGATCATTCTGCTTGTAATTCTTCTCTAAGCAAACACACTATTTTTTTTCTTTTGGATTAAGAGAGGTGCTTTTTCGTGCGGCCATTAATCTCTTTATTTTTTATTTGGAAATTAAAAGTTAGGGTGAAACTAATTCTATTTAATGTTCTGTGCATTCTTTTCCGTTGGACACGTGCTGTTCTATTGTTGTCAAAATTATAAGGCTATGTCATTTATCTGATGGTAGTGAGTCATTTATTTGGTCTTCCCCTGTCACTGCTCTGTACGATGCTTCAAATCTGAGTGCTTAAAATGGATAGAATACTGATCAGTCTGGTTTCAATTGTAGTGCCACTTCCAATAGCATTCTGGACCGTGCTATTGATTCAGAAGAAGATCAGCATAAGGATTTCCTGAGGCTGGTAAGGCATTGTGCTTTCTTGCATCTCATTAAAAATTGAATGAAATACGAGAACTCCAATTGCCTTTATTTGGCAGGACCATGTTGAAGGCTATCATGAACTATCTGCAAAAACCAAGATATTTTTTAACACCGCGGTTACCAAATGGGATGCTGAGTTCTATGTTAAGGTCGATGATGATGTTCATGTCAATTTAGGTATGATTCTTGGTCCTTGACCTTCATCAATTGAAATTCTTCAGTTCCCATTATTGCTAATGCAAGATTATGTTCTGATTACAGGTATGCTTGTGGCCACTCTTGCCCGGCATCAATCGAAACCTAGAGTCTACATAGGATGCATGAAGTCTGGACCAGTTCTGTCACAAAAGTAAGCCGCTGTGAATCTCTTTACGACCTTTCTTTCTTCAACCTCCATATTTTCTAATGGAAAATTCTCTACAGAAGTGTGAAGTATCATGAACCTGAATACTGGAAGTTTGGAGAGGAAGGGAACAAATACTTCAGGCATGCTAGTGGGCAAATTTATGCCATCTCCAAGGATCTGGCTACATATATTTCAATCAACCAGTAAGTGGGCACTTCAGAGACACATAGCGCACACACACACACATACACAAAGAAACAAACACGCATACATATACACACATGCACACACACGCACATAAGGGGGGGCAAGGAGGGAGGGATGGACACACACACATGCAGAGGGAGGGTGGTAGGGCTATAATCCTACAGTGGCAGCATGGCCCTTATTATTGTTATGGTGCAGGCCTATACTGCACAAGTATGCCAATGAAGATGTTTCCCTGGGAGCCTGGTTTATTGGGCTTGAAGTCGAACATATTGATGACCGCAGCTTTTGCTGTGGAACTCCACCTGGTACTGCAAACTTCCTGTGCTCCACTAATGTATAATGTACTTGCTTTTGTTGGTCATTCCATTTTAAGTTTCTATTCTAATTGATTGTGATGCTTTAATGGCATTCTTAAGATTGTGAGTGGAAGGCACAAGCTGGAAATGTGTGTGTAGCATCTTTCGACTGGAGCTGCAGTGGGATCTGCAAGTCAGTAGAGAAGATAAAAAATGTGCACACACGGTGTGGTGAAGGTGATGGAGCTGTATGGAGTGCTCTTTCATAGAAACCCTTGTTTTTCAGTGAGGGTTTGATTTTGTGAAGACATTTTTCGAACTTGCACTTGAGCATTTGGGATTAAGTTTTTGGGTACCGAGAAAGCAGCTAAACATGGGATCTTTCTTCAAGACGGCCAACGGTGCTGATAGAACGTGGTCCATGAATCAAGTGCTTGTCCCATGACTGTGTTAAGTGCTTCGAGTAGAGAAGATGAGGAGATTGGAGTTCTACCAATGGTGGTATGGTCGGTTGCTACTTGTTGGTTGGTTCTGGTAGAATCGGGAATCGGATTAGTTTTGGTGTTTATTTATTATGAATATTATTCTTATTACTGTCATGATTATTTTTGCTGTAATGCAAGCTGTTTTGGACACTTGGAATTCTTTGCTGGGGCTGATTGCTTTGTAATGCAGGGTATATATGTTATACATTTAAACATTTTATGGGCAGCACAGCCCTCTCAACTCCTCCTAATCATCATTTCAATTTTGTGTAGTAAAAATTGTAGAAAGAGAGAGAGACTCTCTCTCTCACTCACACACACAGACTCTTCATGTCCATTATGGTGTACAGGAAATTTGGTTTTTGGGGTTTTGTTTTATCACTTGTTATGGCTCAATGTTTTGTATTTTTGCCAAAACTTCCTTTAGGCTTTTGAAGTTCTGCTCCTCTCACGCTATGCTGTCCCATAAATTGATGGTGGAAATGGGAAAGAGATTCATTGAAAGCTATTAGAGTTTTGATGGGAAGGAGACCCGTGTGCTCGAAAATTAAAGCGAAAAAGAGGAAAATGCTGAGAACAATAATAAAACAAGAGATGGTATATGATGAGATTATTTATCTTTGATACAAGGTGGTCACAATTCTTTACAACCATTTGATGTGAAATTTAATAGTTTGGATGTATCACAAAATTCGAGAAATTTTTTTTTGAAATTTAAGTTTGGTCAATAAAATAATTGCAATCATTCAGTTTTATATCCCATGGTCAATATTAATGTGACCACCTTGTGTGAAAGGTAAATGGTTTTATTCTATATTTTCCAATAAAATAAAACAAATAAATGCTAGGAAAAGAGGACTATTTTAGTGCTCTTGAATTGTACAGTACGGTTATTGGTATGCAAATTTGATATTTTTAGCAAGGCTACTTATTTTATTAAATGTCGAAAAGAGAGATTCAAGTGAGTGTAGGAAATGAGAGTTTAGGGTTCTAAGAGATGAGATTATCTATAAAGAAGCTATTTATTTTTTTGTAGAAGTTCACATTCATTTTTGTCCCTTAGATTTTAAATGGGTGGTTGTAAGAGTTTTATTGATTAGACACAGTTTAAAAAAAAATTATTTGTATTTTGTGATTCACCTCAAGCCATCCAATTTGGTATCTAATGAGTAGAAGTAGCTGTGATGTCATTGTACAAAAGATAAATGGTCTCTTCGTAGACAATTTCATAAAAGATATGCTTTTCCCCTCATTAGATGTCAAATTGGATAACTTAAAGTGAATTACTTTGAGATTTTTTTTTTGTAACTTTGTTTCTATTCAATGATACTCCTACAATTGTCCATTTTGAAATTTAAGGGACAAGAATGATCGTGATCTCTATGTCATCATCATCATTATATCAGTTTTTCAATTATTTAAGGTCGGTTACAGGAATCCTGGTCCGCCATTCTACTCTAGTAAAAGACATATCCTCAGTAAGGCCACAAGTTCCCATATCTTTTCAGATTACTTCCAACTATGTCTTTTTGTGCTACCCCTTGCCCTTTTCAGTCCTTCCACTTGAACTACGTTGCACCTCTTAACAGATACTGTACTTGGTCCGCGCCACATATGGCCAACCCACTTAAGTTTACTCTCTCTCATCTTATCGCATGGTGCCATACCTAAATTCTCCTGAATGAATTCATTTCGAATTCTATCTCTTCTTGTTTTACCATTTATCCATCTCAACATCTTCATCTACGCTATACTCATATAGTGATTTTTATGTATAAAAGATAATGGTCTATTTGATCGCTTATTGGTACCATATCTAAATTCTTATGAATGCATTCATTTTAAATTCTATCCCTCCTTGTCTTACTATTTATCTATCTCTACACCCTCATATCCGCTACACTCAAATCATGACTTCTATGTATAAAAGATACATGATCTCTTTGTAGACAATCCCTTCCTATCAAAAGGATTGAAATCTTGTATATTGGGGTTAGTATTTCTTAATCTATGGCATTAGAGTAATTTACATTTTGTTTTTAATTTATAGATTAATTTGATCATGTTAATTATCCTTGACAAATGGCATCCCATAGAGGGTTTAAGTGCGGTTTTTCAGGTGAACATAAAATGCTTCCAAACTCAATCAACGAGGGTCTATTGTGGGAACCATTTTATCAACGAAGCAATTCATGTATGACTTTTAATTTAAAAGTTTTAAAAATATTATATGGTTTGAACTTTGAAAGGATCAACTTACTCTCACGATTAAAACCCATAGCCACTCGAATAAAAACCCGCGGTATTTTTTATTTTTAAAATTTTGGGATTGATTTTCTAAATTTTGGGGGTGTACTTCAACAAGATAGCGACCATCATATGTACTCGTACTAGATCGTGCGATTGAAATAAAGGGAAATATATATAAAAATCATAATATTTTTTAGAAAAATTTTGTATAGAACTCTAATTTCGCATATTATTTCATAGTAGACTATCTTTCCGTTTTCTTTCAAGGACAATAAAAAAATTTCTAAGAATTTCACCAAACCCATCATCTCTTATCTCCTCACATAGCTCCAATCCCTCGAATCCTCGCATACCACAGGCAAGGGACATACATTTTCTTCTACCCATCAAATACCTCAAGTGTCAACAGCCTTGTTCAAACCAAGTATAACCTTTTCCCTTTTTTTTTTTGAAATACATCTAAGAAATTTATTGATCACTAGAACTCTCTGTATACCATTTGAAATGATCAACTTGCTCCCACTCTTTTTCCCTTTCTACTTACTAAAAAAGTTTTTGAGTGGAAATGATATAAAAAGATTTGTTAGAGCTATATTTTATGAACAAAAGTCAATAAAAGAGGGAGATAAAAGGTGAAGGGATATGATGAAATCTTTAAGGGTTTTTTCAGTCCGCTTGAAAGAAAACTAAAAAAGCGTCTACCATGAAATAATACGAAAAATTAGGGTTCTAAACGAAAATTTACCTATTTTCTAAGTGTTATCCACATACCTATTCACCCAAAAAAAAAAAATAATGTTATTCATGCACTATACTGTGAGTACACTCTTTTGAGTTTTAATATTTATACACGGACAAGAGTGTGGGTACGTGGGACTCATTAGGGCAGACTTACAAAAAAATTTAGGGAAATTTATAGTAAAACCCTTTTTTATTTTAACTAAAAAAACCCCATTTATATATACCATTCATTAAAAGATTGGCCGATTTTTAAAAAATCGGCTGACTAAATCATGATCGGACATTGGCCGATCATGGTTGTCCCAATTCTGATGGTCATGTAATCTGATTTTTTTTTTTCAGTGCATTAATCGACCGATTTATTGTACTAATTGACTGATTAGTGTACTAATCGACGATTTGTTGTAAAGATCGTCCAATTTGTGCACTTTATTCTATAAGGTTGCAACCTTGAACAATCCAATTAAGTGCACCTCCAAATTTTATCATAAGATGTAATTTTGGTGTAAAAAATTATTAGGATTATATGAAAATCTATTTTCATATCTAATTAGAAAATTATAAGCCCAAAAAATAGTTAAAATCAAGTAGATCTACAAACATATGAAAATCTTGAAAATGGATGGTCTAGATAATGTGTTGTAAGATGCGCTATTTCAGGAACTCAAAATCTCATTTTTATCATATTCATACATTCTATGTTGAGATGATCAACTAGAGGGTTTTTCAACATTAAAACAATCTTCTTCGATAAATTTTTTAGATGCATCCATATTTCAACTTTATATAAACTTTTTCATATATATATATATATATATATATATTCTCGCCGTATCTCTCACCCCCTCTCCCCCTCTCTATATCAGTTGAGTTGGGACAGGTCTCTGCCCCAACCTTTCTCTCACCCTCTGCTAATGTCTCTATCACTCTATCTTTCTCTCTCTAACTGTTTGGGCAGGGGACTACCCGAACCTCTCTCTCTCACTCTAACTATTGGGGCAGGTCTGCCCCAACGTCTCTCTCTCTAAAACTATTGGGGCAAGGGATTTCCCCAACCTCTGTTTCACTCTGTCTCACTCTCTCTCTTGGGTTCTCTCTCTGCCTAAGTGTTGGGCCGGGCCTGTCCCAACATCTCTCTGACCCTCTCTCTATGGAACTGTTGGGGCTGCCCCAACGTTTCTCTAACCTCTCTTCTCTCACTTCTCTCTCCCTCTCTCTAACGTCTCTCACTCTCACTCTCTCTAACGGTTGAGGCAAGGGATTGTTCCAACCTCTCTCTCTCACTCTCTCTTTTTATCGGGTTCTGTTTTTCTCTCTTTCTCACTCTCTAAGTATTGGGGCAGGCCAGCCCCAACGTCTCTCTCACTCTTTCTCTCTCTCTCAAATTGTTGGGGGTAGGGGACTGTACCTCTCTCTCACCTCTCTCTCTCCTTTCCTCTCTCTCTCTAAGTATTGCGATAGGGGACTGAAAAAGTATTGTTTGATGTGCTTAAAAATTCTGAAACTCAATTATGCTTATAATATTTTTTTTTTTAGCCTATGTAACAATATAAAAAACAATACTTTAAAGTCAAACGACTCTATCAAATATTATACCAACTATAAATACCCATATCTTTTCTCATTATTTCTAACCATGTTCTTTTGATCCTACCTCTAATCCTTTTTGAGTATTCTACTTGAACCAACTCGCATATCCTAATAAGTGTTGTATTGAGTTTGTGCTGCACATAACCAGTTCATCCAAATTTCTTTCTCTATCTTATCACATATTAGATATATAAAAGAATTCTATAAATTTTTTTTTTTTTTGACAAAATATGGTTTACTTTTTCTCATTGTTAAAGCTGCAAAACAGTGAAGGAAATCCATAAGAAAAATTGAGAGACCAACACTATCATATAAGATAAAAAAATATAAAAAAGATAAAAAACCACATGTCAAAAAAAAAGAAGCTACATTGTGAAAAGATATTTTCGACTCTTTTATTGTTCAACTTCAAAATCAACCTAGGAAATCCTCATAAAATACTGAAAGACAGAAAAAAACCATCAATATAATTTAAAGGAAAAAGTTTATATAAGGATGGTACCTTATACTATAGAACTACGGATGCCCCTCAAAAATCCATCCGAAAAGGTAGTTTTTATGTTGAAAAACTTTTTGATTGATCATCTCGACATTGAGATGTATGACTATAAAAAATAGAAAGATTTTAAGTCTCAGAAATATTTCATTTTACAACATATTACCTACACCGTCCATTTTCAAGATTTTTATATGTTTATAGATCTACTTGATTTTAATCATTTTTGAAATTTAAAATTTTATAATTAGATATAAAACTAGATTTTGAGATAATCCTAAGAACATTTTACATCAAAATTACATACCATGATAAAATTTGAAAGTGCACCTTACCTCTACACCTACGGATGCATCCGCATGCAAATTAAATCATGAAATAAATAAATAGGGAGAATTTCGTAGCTTCGAGGGACATAATGTACTTTCAATCATTCTAGCATATAGGGCGTGTTTAATAACAGGAAGTTAGTTGGAGAAGAAAAAACTTCTTCATTACTATACCATTCCCATATTTGATGCATAGAACTTATACAATAAAGAAGTTAGGGCATAAAGTGTCATCTTAAAAATTAATCTACCACCGTTAATTAAATCATATCCCCTTGTTGTTTTAGGAAATCCAACACATGGCTTAGCTAAGATAGGTAACTGACGTAGTATAAAATTTATTGGTGACCTGTTTTAAAAAAAATAAAAATCGAGAAAGAAATCGCAGGTGGAAAGAAGAAATATGCAGATCCGAATATTCCAGCATGAGCTCACAAGCACAAGAGAAGAAAAAAATACCCAGAAATGGCCCTCTCTACAAAATAGCTCTCTTTTTCATCAACAAAAACCAATCTCCCGTTACATTGAATGTGTAATCCTTTTATAAAAGGTTTCTCTTCCACAACCTTCTAAACAAGATATACTGTCTTCCTTATCTAAAAGCTAACTACTCTAATCAAACAAACTTTAGGAAAAATGACTTCTACCTCTATCCCCAAATTTCCCATCCTTGTTAGTTCACCAAAATCCCTTATACCCTATCAAGTTTTAAAATTTGGGACTGTTAGCCCTCTAATTATGCTTTTATTTGTTTTTTTTATAAATTTGATATTTTTATTTTACAAAATGACAAACATTTTTATTTGTCAACTTCCTTTTCTTTCTCTTCCGTTGCCTAAAACCAACCTTACCTCCATAAACCCCAGTCTATAAATTTAGACATGAAAAGAAAATGATTTTTTTTTAATATTTGACCTATTTTACAATTGCATCAATATCTTTTGAACTTGAAAAATGATTCATCAAGTTCTTTATTACTATTGTTAATGGATTATTATTTATTTATTTATTTAAAAAGATTGCTCCAAATACCTATAAGAGATGAATTATTTAATAATCAATATATTGTTGTTGTTATTATAGTAATAATAATAATAATTATTCTTATCATCAATAAAATTTGTATATCAAGTTATAAAAAAAAAACAGACGACTAATGTATGAGTTTGGCATTTTATGATTAAATTTATAAAAAAAATTAAAAAAAAAACATAAATATGGGGCTAATAGTCCCAAAATTTTAAAATTGACACGTACATATTTTGATAATCCCAAGGGACTAAAAGGGATGAAGATGTCTAGGAGGGGGTAGAGGTCATATTCCTTAAACCTTATTCCTAAAAAGCTAACTACTATCTCCTCCTTCACATACACAAGAAAACCTACTTCAAGATAAAAGCCTTGAACATTCCAACCCAAAAAGATAAACCCTAAACCTTCCTAAAAATATAGGTTCTTACTTGTTTTCATAGTTAAACTAATTCTACCCACGTGCTTACCCTGAAAATAAGCCCTTTTCCATTTAATAATGACAACAATAGTAAATCACGTGAAAAAGGAGCCTTTCTAAACAGAGATCAAACTAATACCAAAAAAGAGACAACGTTCTTATACTACCTAAAATGACATGAACTCCTGTTAACATAACTTTCGATAAAAAGATAAAAGAAAAGCTTTCCTAAAAAATACTCACACCAAGATAAAAGGATTTGTCCTACTAAAAAAGATACTTCTTGAAAAAAAGACTTTATCAATTAAATAAAAAAAAACCCACATTAATTTTATTTTAAAAAAAATTTAACTCTAATTGAAAATAAAAAATCTACCCACATTTTAAAAAATAAAACTAATAAAAAATAAGATAAAATTTGTAGCAACTAGATTTTGATATCCATTATTCTCCCATGGTTAGAGAAAATACGTCTTCGAGTTTTAAATTGTGTTAAGATGAAATTTTCAATGTATTAAGATGAAATTTTCCTTGCAACATTCTTTAACTTGAACATTATAAACACGATCCTGCAACTTGCGGGTTACTAATCCAAACATGACGATTGTTAACTGAAACTGAGAAGCCCTCGAGGAAAAGGTCGTGGGTTATTGCACCAATCAAAACAAGACGATTGTTAACTGAAACTAAGAAGCCCTTGAGGAAAGACTCGTGGGATACAAAACATGACGATTGTTAACTGAGAAGCCCTCGAAGAAAAAGTCGTTGTATGTCAAATTTTTTTTTTCAACCACATAAACTTGCTAAAATTACTTAAACTCAAACTTAAACTATTAAAATTGCTTAAACTCAAACTCAAGCTTAAACTTGGGGTACACCACGTATGTATCTTTTCCTTTGTTATGCATCTCTAAAGGCTTGATCTCTTCTAGGTTCAAGTTAACATATGGATTTTCCACCTCTCCAATGATGAGAACATTAGATATCCTTGCTGCCTCAAGGATTGAGGCCTCATGAACAACTTCTCTCTTTTCATTTTGCTTTTTATCAAATATAGGACAGTAATCAAGGATTAGATCACTTGAAGTGATAATTCTAATTAATGATCCAAACATAGTGGTTTTTCATCAAATGTAACTAGATCACTTTCCCAACCACGAGCCTCCTGACGCAGAGCATGCACATGGAACCGTTTCTCGAAAATAGCATCTGACTCACTACTGTCATCATAGTGTGTCTCGAAAATAGCATCTGACTCACTACCATTATCATAGTGTGTCGGGCCAGATTTTGTGCCAAGTGCGGTGTTAGCTCATCTACTTTCCTTCTCAAATTTAAAATTTCGACCACTATATCTCGAAGATCTCGGTGGTCTTATTCTCGTCGGATGGGTTAAGTCTTAATACCCGGCCATAGACCATGTCCACGAGCCATGGGGCCTATAGATGAACACTATGATCCACAATAATCGACTGCGATTTGATACCACTTGATGCAGTATAAAATTTACCGGCGACTAACACTCGACAAAATAACCTCATTTTAGAGAGAAATAAAAATCGAGAAAGACATTGCACGGAAGGAAGAAAACAGAATAACCTTAGTTTAGAGAGAAATAAAAATCAAGAAGGAAATTGCACCGAAAGAATAAACGTGCGGATCTGAATATTACTGTATGGATTCACAAGCACAAGAGAAGAAAAAAACACCCACAAATGGGCGCGCTCTCTCTCTCTCTACAAAATTTACTATCGTTTTCATTAACAAAAATCCATCTCCTATTATACTGTACGTGTAATCTTTTTATAAAAGGATTCTCTTCCATAACCTTATAAACAAGATATACTCTCTTCTTTATCTAAAAGCTAACTAGTCTAATCAAATACAATTTACAACATAAGAACCTACTTCAAGATAAAAACCTTGTACATTCCAACCCAAAAAGATAAACCCTAAACCTTCCTAAAAACATATGTACTTACTTGTTTTAATAGATAAACTCTATTCCACATGAAAAAGGAACATTTCTAAAAACGATCAAACTAATACCAACCAAAAAAGAGCAAACATACTTATCCTACCTAAAATGATATGAACTCCTATTAATATAACTTTCTATAAAAATATAAAAGATAAGCTGCTTACCCTAAAGATAAGCCCCTTTCCATTTAATGATGACAATAATAGTACATCATGCGAAAAATGAGTATTTCTCTTAAAAAGATCAAACTAGTATCAACCAAAACAAACAAAACATACTTATCCTACCTAAAATGAAATGAACTCCTATTAACAAAACTTTCTATTAAAAGATAAAAGATAAGCTTTCCTAAAAAAACACTCATACCAAAATAAAAAGATTTATCCTTCTTCTAAAAAAAGATACTTGTTGAAAAAAGGACTTATCAACTAAATAAAAAATAACCCACATTAATCTTATTTCTAAAAAATTTTAATTTTAATAGAAAATAAAAAATCTACCAATATTTTTAAAAATAAAACTAATGAAAATAAAAATAAAATTTGTAGCAACCAAATTTTAATATACGTCAATAATAGTGTGTAAAGGCCTCTATTTTGAGAGTGTCTTTTGACCACTTCACATGCTCCACACCTGTCAACAAATCAACATAAATCCCTCCTCATGCATGACAAAAAATATCGATATTTTATTGATACATGCGTCTTATCTCTGCCATAATGATCACCAAGACCTCTATAGAGATATGATACAAGATGCTCCATTAAAGAAATATAAGGACTACATTACCATGTACCATAAAACAAGTAACCATCATACACAATAAACTGGTAATGAGATGAACCATCACCTTACTCTTGGAGTTGCAAATTAATGGATAAGCGAATATTGATTACAATGATTTAGGATGTATTTGGTATCCTCAGGGGAAAATGTATTAAAGGCAGTGACTCTTAGTATTATGCACAAAAGCTCTAAACCCGACGGGTTAATTTTTGGTAAATAAAGTACGAGAAATAAAACATGAAACACATACCACAATAATACAAAGGTTGATGTGGTTCACCTTGGAAGAACTACATACTTGGGTGCGGCAAACTGAAATCCACTATACCAATGAAAGTTACATCATAGATTTTGGGACATAGAGTTGCCTCTTTAACCCTCGACAAAACCCAGTCGAGTAGACCCTTTTAAACCACACTCCATTCCTTCTCTTTATTTCTGGAAACCATAACCAATAACACCAGATAGAGACGTGAGAGCAATGAAAAATCTCTCTAACTAAAAAAAGAAACCGCTCAAAATCTCCATTGTAAACGCTTCTCTACTCAATCTTCAAGAATCTTCAAGAAACACCAACACAATGTTTCTCTCCATAGGAAGCTTTCTGCTCTTTAAGAGAGAGCTTGCATCTCATGTATAGGAAGCCTGACTCCCTCTCTCAATAGAGGAACCACCATTCTAATATAGTGACCCAAACAGGGCATAAAAATACTCTTCACTTTTAACCTATATATATAAAGTTTGGAATCCACACTACATAAAAAACTTCATATAGATGTTACATATATTTAAAAACCAAGAGATCGGACACCCCAAAAATACATTCGGATCGGTGCCCCGGATCGGGCACCCCAAAAACACATTCGGATTGGTGAATCGGTATTTTGGATAGGGAATAAGTCGAATTAGTCTGATTCGACCTTAAAAAAATCCAAAAAAATTATTAAAAATCATTATAAATGTTATTTTTTAGGAATCCAATAAGAAATGAGGGTACTACATTAAAAACTTTCACTTTTTTGCATCAATATGCAAATATTGAGATGTTCTTTCCCTGTATGAATAAATTTAAAATTTGTCATATATATCATCTAATTTTTTAAAAAGTATTTACAACTATAATAAAAATAATACAATATATTATTTATAATATAAATAAATAAAATACAATATTTGATTATTAATGTATAATTATTAGTTATAATATTGAAATACACATGATTAAAAAACAAAGGTGTGACCCTTCCAAATAAATAAATCTACAAAAGTATAGAATTTAGAAATGTAAATTTGTAATTACATTAAAATAAAATTAGAAGAATAAATAAATGGGCAAGCTTTCTATGCTTCCCTTACAACATAAAACTTCTAGGACAAATACTGAGATTAGCCCACTAGCTTATATGAACATATGAGCTCAATGGCCTAAATTGAATCTGGGCCGATCACATGGTTATGACCTAATTGCGTATTTTAATTTTAATTTTTTTTTAGAAATCTAAATAACTTGAAATCTTAGGTGCGTGTTCTTAAAAAATAGGATAATCTAATAAAAATATGAAAACAGTAATTTACAAGAAATAAATTGATCAAAATACCCCTGAAACATTTCAGAGGTAATTTGGTCAATTTATTTATCATAAATTATTTTTTAAATATTTTTATTAGGTGTGCCTTGATGAGAAGAATGGACACCTAAAATTTCAAGCTATTTAGATTTGTATAAAAAATATTAAAATTCAAACATGAAATGAGATCGTGACCGTTAGATCGGCTCAGATTCAATCTGGGCCTTTGGGCTCACATGTTCATATGAGCTAGTAGGTTAATCTTAACATTTTCTAAACTTATATACTTCCCTTTATCCAATCGTCCATTCTGAATGGAGGGCTAAGATTGCCCCAATCACAATGTCACCTCTTTACACTATTTTATTTTTAATTTTTTTTCTATGAAGCAGGGTTTGAAAAAACAGCGAGTCGAACCGGACTCGCCCTATTCGACTCGGGAATCGACAGTCCCAGTACCGATTCCACCACAAAATCGGGAATCGCCCTAGTCTAGAGAGAATCGGGTGATTCCCAATAGTGAATCGCCGAGTCTCACCCAAGAACACGGGCTGCACAGTGTTCTTCACATATTTCATCTTTTTTTGTTATTTTCTTATCATTTTTCATCTTTTTCAGCCTTATAATCGAATCTTGCAGGCTTTAATTCAAATTTTTCAGCCATTTCAGTCAATAAAAGGTCGTAAAAATCACCGATTTTGATCAAAAAAATTTGGATCGAAAAGTGAGTTTTAGGGTTTCTGCCATTTCACTAATTTCAAGGGAAAAAGGGCATCATTTTTTGTAAAAATTTTAGGGTGATTGATGGTAAGAGTGTTGTTCAGAGGTTTTTGTTCATAATTTGTGATTATTTTGGAGGATCACATATCAATTTTGAATTTGAAGGCACGGGTGCACGAAAAACTGGTAAGAAGTGTGTTTTTTTTTTTTTTTCTGCCATTCTATCAAATTCACTCAATATTTTGCAAAGCATGTATTAAATTTATAGGGTTTTGATTCGTTATCGTGTTATTTATCATCACATGCATTCAATTTGATTTTATTTATTCAATTCGAGCTTGATTTTTGAGAAAAAAAGAGTGATGTTTGTGAAGAAAAATTGGACTGCTGTTTTTTTTTTTTTTTTCTACCACTCTATCAATTTTACTCAATATTTTACAAAGAATGTGTTAAATTTGTAGGGTTTTGAATCCTTATAGTCTTGTTTATTATCACAGGTATTCAATTTGATCTGATTTATTCAATTTGAGCTTGAGTTTTGAGATTGAATGACTAATGTATGTGAAGAACTGCGTTTTTTTTTTCCCTCAATTCAATCTATTTTATTTAATTTTTTAATAATAATGTGTTAATATTATAAGGCTTTGATTTCTTATAGTGTTGTTTATCAAAACAAGTATTCAATTTGATGTAATTTATTTGATTTGAGGTGGATTTTTGAGTTGGAATGACTGATGTTAGGTGGGTTTGTGAAGAACTGCCTTTTTTTTTTTTTTAATTCATGATCAATTTTTTTTGAAAAGTCGTGATTTTTCAAAAAATTGTGAAAATCGTGATCAGGTTTTTATTATCATGAAGAATTAAACAATATTTTTAATTTTTATTGTTAATTTTTTAGTTCAAAAAATTGCATGTTGATAGATTATTTATGCAAAAAAATACATGTTATTATATTTTTAATGCAAAAATATATTTTTAAATTTGTTGTTAATACAAAAAAAAATACATTAACAGATACATGTTGTTAAACTGTATTATATTTTTAATGCAGTTTTGCATTAAAAATATATTTTTAATTTTTAAAATTTTTAATACAAAAAATACATGTTGTTAAACTGTATTATCATGAGGAATTAAAGTGAATATCATTGTAAAAAAAATCGTGTCATGTATGATAATTATATTATCTTGCATTTTTCAATTTTATTATTAATTTTTTAATCCAAAAAATATATGCTCTTGATAATTGAGTTGTAGCCATGTTTGGAGCTTGCATTTTTTATTATATTATCTTGCATATTTGTAATTGAGATGTACGATTATTTGTGATCATCTCAATCGAGTTGGAATTGTGCCTACTATATCATTGTAAATTTTATTTGTGGCATTGTGAATGACTATATCATTGTAAATGTTTTTTGTGTCAAATATACGTGTAGTGGCATTATGGATGAATATATTAATGTAATTTTTTTCTTGATTCTAAGTGTGACTTATACAGACTTTTTGAATCTATAATGTTGCATAAATATTTTTTTTTTCTGAGTAGGAACTAATTCATGTTTGTCGAAATGAAGATTTGTGACAAGTCCATATGTATTGGCATTGTGAATTACTATACCATTGTAAATATATTTTTTATTGATACTATATCAATGTAAAATTTTTGTTTTATATGTACTAGCTGATATAGGATATTTTTATCTATAATGTTGCATAAATAAATTATTTTTCCCAGTGGGAACTAAAATATTTTTGTCAATAGAAGTATTTTGCATTAACAACAAATATAACTTCATGAACTACCCCTACATATTATTACTACACATGGTGATTATTTTTCATGTTGAATTGTCAGGTTAATTTTAACCTTTTACATATTAAAGTTGAACCATGGCAAGATCTATGGAAGACGCTGCATGGAAACATGGGGTTAGACTTGATCTCAACAAAAAAGATAAAACTATTTGTAATTACTGCCAAAGAGTGATAAGTAATGGGGTACATAGGTTTAAGCAACACTTGGCAGGGGTTAAGGGAGATGTTTCTGCGTGTAATAGTATCCCTAATAATGTAAGAAAGCAAATGACGACATTTCTCAAGGCAACAAAGCTAAAAAAATTGCAAAGCAGAGGATGGATGAGGAGATAACTAGTTTATATATGCCATCAAATGGAAATGATCCAGAAGAGTAATATAATAATGACTTAGAGATGGCCACAAGAATGAGTTTACATGAAACATACCAGAGGGAACAAGGGTTTAAAATGCTTGGTGGTTATGATATGGGCATGCATGGTGGGCCTAGTTCAGACATGCATGGCGGGCCCAGCTCGAGCATGTATGGCAGGCCCAGCTCAAATATGTATGGAGGGGTTGGTGTCAATATGTATCAAGAGGAATTATACGTTGAAAAAATTGTTTCTAGCTTATCTAGGAGTGCCAGTATTGCAGGTCATGGTCGTATAGACGCATTTCTCTCAAAGCCTAAGTCAGAACATATGACCCTCAAAGGCATGGTGAAAGGTACGAGAAACATGTTGGGCAGATATGTTGGTAAACGGTTCTACAATAAAGAGATCCCATTTGATGGAGCCAATAGCCCATATTTTCCACCTATGGTCAACGCAATCTAGAGAGTCGGGCCCGGGGTAAAACCCCCGACGACATATGAGCTCAGTGGGCCAATATTGGATGAAGAGGTGGAGGAAATTAGAAAGTGGATTGAAAAATATAAACAGAGTTGGCCAAGAACAGGCATTACTCTCGTGAGTGATGGTTGGTTGAATAAAGTTAGCAAAAATGAGTTTTTAAACTTCTTGGCCTATTCCTCAAAAGGTGCAACTTTTTTGTCTGGCAAAGACGTATCAAGGACAAATAAGGATGTAAACTTCTACATACGACTATATGATCAGATAGTGGAGGAGGTGGGAGATAAACATGTAGTCCAATTTATTATGGACAATGCGCGTGCATGTGTTTTTGCGGGCAGCAAGTCGATGGATAAGAGGAAGCATCTAGTATGGACCCCGTATGTTGCACACAGCATCGATCTTATGTTAGAGGAGATCAGTGAGATCAAAATTGTGAAGGAGACTATACAAGAAGCGAGGTTAGTGTCAAGATTTATATATAACCATTCTAAAATTTTATTTTTGTTCAGAGAACAGTCTAGGAAAAAAGAGATAATCAGCCCTACCATAACCCATTTTGCGATAGATTACTTGGCTGTGGACTCCATTAGGGAATCTGAAGGTGCAATAACGAGATTATTTACCAGTGAAGAGTGGTTAAATGACTGCCTCTCGAAGTCCAGTACCGGGCTAAAAGTGGATGACATAGTCTTAAATAGGAGGTCCTGGTCTCGATGTTCCAGTATCGTAGAGGCCACTGCCCCTTTGGTCACGGTGTTAAGAATGGTGGATACTGGCAAGAAAGCTACCATGGGCATCCTTTATGAAGGTATCGAGAGGGCCAAATCAGCTATTGGGGAGAAGTGTAGTTTTGCAAGTAAAGTGATCGTGATTATATAAAGAAGGTGGAACATCAAATTTGAACGTCCAATTCATTATGTAGGTAAATATATATTTATATCATTAGAATGTTTCATTGTAAATTATTTTTTTATGAAATTTTAAATGACATTTCTCTATCTATATATTTTCTAGGTTACTACTTCAACCCAAAATTTTTCTGTTTGACACCTGAACATCCCCACAAGATTATGGAAGGGGTCAGATACATTATTGCCAGGTCGGAGAGAAGCCATCGAAACCAGGTGGCAGCAATACTAGATATATTATTTAATATTTGGATAAGAACTTGATTGAGTTGTTATATTTGTAAGGAATAATGCACTAAAACGAAATATTTTGTTTTAGCTTGCTATGTATAGGGATGCTATAGGATCCTTCGAAACTAGATTTGTCAGGAATTCTCGAACTAAGATGGATCCAAATTATCCCCTAACTAATATTTTGTTCATTCATATATTTAATCTTATGAATTGTTCGTGCCCTTACAATGCTTTTTGCATTTTAATCTAGCGGAATGGTGGGAGATATATGGTAGTGATGCACCTCACCTAAAGAGGATAGCAATCAAGATGCTCTCCCATGCATGTTCTGCTACTGGCTGTGAGCAAAACTGGAGTACGTTCCAATGGTTGCACACTACTAGAGGAATCAACTCACTTCGGAGAAGCTTCATAAACTAGTTTACGTTTATTACAACTTAAACCTCCGAGAGCGACAAATAAGAAGGAAGCTTGAAGATTATGGGCCGATAGACTTGGGCATAATATTTGTCATATACACAGCAGAACAATGGGTAGTAGAAGAAGCTGAGCCAGTGTTGCACAAGAGAGCGTTCCTGGAGGCTATAGGTGAGGAAGATCTTGAAGAAGGTGATGAGCAGCATGAAAGAGGAAGCAACCCGCCAATATATCCACAATTCGTCAGAGATGTCGGTGATATTGCACCTAATGAGGGAGAGTGGGAAGGGGGTCTAAGGGAAAATGAGAGAGATGATGATTTTGAGGCCACCCAATCCCAACCAAATTATTCACATATTGAGTCCCAACAACAAGAGGGTAGGGATGAACACGATAGTGTAGGTGAGCATCAAGGATGGACAAGCTTCGGGGATTTTGGATTAGAACCACAACAAAACACTAACACTCAAGGATTTGGGTATAGTCAGGTGCTCACTAATTTGGAAGATTCATTTTTAGATCGAGTCAATGAATTGTCACGCGAATTCAATCAATGGCACCAGCGTGACCAAGATGAAGAACGACGTCGTCTGTCATTTTATTTTTAGATCGTATGTTACGAATTGTATGCTTTATTGTAGTCTACGTATGATGATATACTTAATCCATGATAATTATATATTTATCCTTTTGTGTGATGTAAATTAAATGGTAAATAGTAGTTCATGCAGGGAAAAAAAATATCAATATTCGCATATTCATGCAAAGAAATGAAAATTCTTTATAGGGTACCTTCATTTCTTATTGAATTCCTAAAAACCAATATTTATTAATGAATTTTAATAATTTTTTTGGATTTTTTTTTAAGGTTTAATCCAACCGATTCAGCCTATTCCCGATCCGGATCGTCGATTCGCCAATTCGGATAGGTTTTTAAGATGCTTGATCCGGATCACCGATCCGCTTTTTAAATCACTGCTATAAACTATTTTGAATCCAAATTTTGTACGTCCAATCCTCTATTAAACTTGCACTAGCGAAAAATATAAAAAAATATTTTCAATAAAATAAAATAACCAAAATACCCCTAAAAATTCAAGGGGTATTTTGGTCATTATATTTTATCAAATATTATTTTAAATATTTTTTATAGGTGCACCCCAATGAGAAAATGTCACGTACCAAGTTTCAAATTCATACAAATTGTATAAAAAAACTAAAAATAAAATATTTTGAGATGTCGAATCTATGATCAAATGGTGAGTGGCTCTCTGATCAAAATTGAACGACTGGATGGTTGGGAAAGTATAGATCTTCTATGTTGTAGAGGAATAGAAACCTTTCCTTAAATAAATATCATACTTGCAATGTGGGATAGTTGACAAAGCAACTTTAAAATAGATTTTAAAGTGGTTTGGGCTAGTGTTATTTTTTATTTTAAAATATCCTATAAATTATTATTTTTTTAATGGTCAATAAACTAGTAGTAATATTATTTTTTGTTGTTCTAATATCCTATGAGCTATTACTATTTTTTTTTTGTTTTAATCTCTATCCACCAATAACGAAATGCCTAATATCTAATAAGCGGGTTATTTTATAGCAAAAGGTCACAATTGAAAGCTCTGTTTATTAATGCACAGTTGAAGCTTACCATATTATTTATTTGTGGACTTTATTAATGCTAAAAGGTATAATAGACCAAAAATATTTGCCCCACACGAAAAAGATGTGAGACCGGCTTACCATATTAAAGGCACAAGGCTTCCAGCGTGAGTCATCATGCGTAGCGCATGGTACAAAGCCAGATGGTACCAAGGGCATGAAAGTCAAAATAGCGCATGGTAGACGACGCCACCTCACACTCCAGAAAGGAACACAAAAAGTTATTGTACAGGGATTTTTTCATAAAAAGACCATAAAAAAAGGAACTATCTAGATCCCATTTTATTAGTGGATACAAAGAAGTAATCGATAACCAATTCGGATCGTCTAATTTTGGATCGAATTGATGATTTTGAAACCAATGATTTTGAAGTTTTTTTTTTATAAAAAGCTCTATTATCTCTATAAGAGACCTTGCATATCATATACAGAAAGCCCTGGCTCTCTCTTTCTCTTGAGGAACCACCATTCTCATATGGTACCCAAATAAGATACACAAATTCTATTCACTTCCATCCTTTTTTTTTATATAAGCCTTGTATATCATGCAAGGGAAACCTTGCCCCTCTTTTTTTTCTCTAGAGGAACTACTATTTCCATATGGTGACCCAAATAATGTACATAAATTCGATTAACTTTTATCTCGTATATATAAAATTAAGAATCCACACTAAATAGAAAACTTCCATATGTTACATATATCTTAAAAAATAAGAGATATGGCCAAGATTTCTAGTCTTATTTGAATTTCTATTTCCTTTAATAAACTTACCAATATTTATCTCATTCCAACATAGAATTTCGATAGCACCAAATCCAACACTTTCATCTTACACAAAAAAAAACAAAACACTGCTGTCCAACTGAGAAAAACGTCCAAATTGTTCATCTCAACATCAACAATTATACTCTAAAAATAAACTGGATTTTAAGCTACCTTATGTTCATTGGAAACTCGTATGGACTCATGCATCCTGTTCATACCGTGAACTTCCCCTTGCACTTATAGAATTGTACGTATTGCAGTTAGATAGGAACTATGTAACTGTCCAATTCCAATATAAACCGAGGGGTTTCAAGTGTGTCAATCCCTCTCGAATCAGATTTGTTGAAACTTTAAAATACACTATCTTTGAACTTCTAAAATTCATTTTTTTTTGTCTGATTCCTGGAGAAGAAAAGAAGAAGACCTGCTCTTTAATAAAGATAAAACCATGTTGAATTAAATAAAGATAAAACCTTGGCTTATTCAACAAACATACAAACAAAGATAAAACATGATAATTCTCATTTTAAGGGAAGGTGATTGGGTAAACCGGCTTCATGTTGGAATAGAACAGCCCAAAGTTTTCCTCCACTCCAGGGGACTTTTGGTCCTCATTGAACAAGGCAAATAAATATGTGCGTGTTGCAAACCCAGGCTTCTTTGGTGTGCCCTGCCCCGCTGCTACATGAGATATCAGGTTGGTATTGTACTCCTGAGCTAGCGCCACTGTCGTAAAGTTACCGTTCCCGGCGCTCGGCCAACCACTTTCCGAGACCACAATACTGAGGGCGCTCCCTCCCACTTTCTCCAGGGCCGAGTACAGTGCATCCACCATCGCGTCGAAGATGTTGTGATAGCTAAGGTTGCCATCTTGGACCACTGGAGCACTCGGCCGGAACAAGGCGTAGTCGAGGGAGATGTGCTGGGAGTCAGAAGCGTACGCGAAGTAAGGGTATGCATTCAACATGAGGGGGGAGGAGGTGCTGATCAAAAAGGAGGCTATAATTTCCATGGGGGCAACGACACTTGTGGAGAATGCACCAGCAGAAGGGGGATAGGATATTGAGAGGCTGTCTAGAGCGATGGATGTGGTCACCTTGACGGCGCTCTTGCCGGCGTCTTGGAGAGCATTATAGAGATGCCGCATTGCAGGGGCAACATTAATGCCCTCATCGGCGAGGCTGACCTCATTGCCGACCACAACATAATCGAAGTTGATGTCATTGATGTAGGGTGTGACGTGGTTTGCGATCCAAGTGGTTGCAGCAGCTTGGTCAACTGCGAGGTTCTGGAGGTCCTCATTCTTTACCCCTACTGCGATTGCGATGCCCGACTGCCTGAGGGCCTCCAGGACCGGGATGTTGGGTTCGAATAGCCGAATCCTTTGGATGTTGTTAGACTTGCAGAGTTCAACGACTGCAGACGGTTCAGGGAGGTTGTCCCCGACCAGGCCGTAGTTCACCCCCACCAGGCCAGTACCTGCATAGGCATCATCATCGTCCTCAGCTGTGCACCGATGAGTGCTCATGTTTCGTTTCGAGAAAAGAATTTTCAATATGATTTCCATTAATCTCAATATCTTTTCTATCATTTTCTAATGAAATTCCCACACTTGACCGCATTAGAGATTTTTTTCCATTAGTAAACATTGTAATTTTCGAAATAAGATAACAAATAAGTTGTAATGGGTTTATCATAAATTTTAAGATTGGAATTCGGTGAAGTTACTTTATGCAATGAAATGAGTGCCCAACCTCAACAGGCTGAAAAACTAAAAATTTCAAAATGAGATTGAAATTCTTATATAAATTGAGAAAATTCGAAATGGAAAATAAATACTCCGATCATTTTGGGGAAGATTGTAGCCAGTCTCACTCGAGAGTCCACCATCCAAATCAGTTGAATGGTGGAAATTGGGAAGAACATAGAGTATAATGCATGCTGGGAGTTTATAAATTGTGACATGAACTTGTTGGAGGGCTAAAAAACGAGTACCTTAAAACAATTTCGACAAAATGGTGCTGAAATGAGGGGGAAATCAAACAAATGACAAATTGGGGGTTTAGAGCTCTAAAATGACGTGTCTTGGATTAAATAAAATCTCTTTTAAAATTGGATTTGATTCAAAAATTTTCTTTATGGATCCAAAGGGAGATCAGGGAAGGGCGATGTGTTAAAAATCAATTAACAAGGGTTGAAATGAGAGAGATCATACAAAAAAAAGACCAAAAAGAAATGGGCACCAGCCTGAGTCTTGATCTCAGGGTGAATTGGGACTGTTTCCCCATCGGTTCTGATCTAGTTGTGAATTTAGGTAGTAAAATCCCAATAAATAGACAGCCTCCATGGAATTTAAGGAAATTAAAGAAAACAAAGAAAAAGAAAACACATATTGATATCATTGTACACTTTTTTTATCTAAAATTTCTACATTTGAGGTTTTTTGTGCATATCGACACACTAAAGTACGTTACTTCTGTCAGACACAAACTTTTAGGAACTTAAACCATCTTTCTCGTGAAAATCCCATTGTAGAAGTACTTTACTTTCCAAAATCCCATCCATCTTTCTATTTAAATCATCTATGGATTTCGAAAATCGCATTTCAGATATTTGTTTTTATCAAACAGTGACACATATATCCCTGTCTTTTGTGATAGTCTCTTAACAAGTTCTCGTGCTCACCGGAAAAGACAGTCTTAATAAGTTCTCGTACTCACCGGAAAAGTCAGTGTCATCTCTTAATAAGTTGTCATACTCCAGGAAAAGACCGTGTCGGCATAGTATACTCCCGCAGAAGTAAGATATATTTTGGCTTCTAAATTAAACACACTCAAAATAAAATGATGTAAACAAAGTGAGATTCACTAACCACTGTTCAAAAGTTTGCGACTTTTGTCATTTCTACAGCTAGCTGGGGTAAAGTGGCCTAAAGCGAGGGCTCCCACCAAGGCAACATGAAACAATATCCATGAATCCATTACTTGTAAACTCAATTTCGATTCTCTCTCTCTCTCAGGAAGATTGAAACCAGCATAAACACAGTGAGAAAACTGATAGGGAGAAACTGTGTTTGTGCTGTTGGGCTTCTGTATGTCTTCATCTCTTATTAATAGTTCTTTCACTTTGCATTTTGGGGTGGTTATTTATGTGGTTTTATAAGAACAGGTGTAAGATTCGTTGACAATTGCCTCGAGTCCCCGGATTCCTGAACTTCCAGCTTGATAGTAAATTCATAGTTATCTCCACCACCTATAATTAGTGGACAATGTTTAATGTCATTTTATCTCTGCCAGGAATACAGCTACTGCTTTGGAGTCTTTATGTAAATTTCTTTAACCTTCTAAAAAAACAATTAGCAATAGAAAACAATTATCAGACTAAAGCAGCGTTTTAAAATTAGAATTGCCCGATTAGAACTGGAACTGGAATGGTTTGATGACTCTGATCCCATTTCGGGGAACCGTGGATTAATCTGGTGCCCCTTCTTCTTAGAAATTCTTTTTGTACTTTAAGTTTTATGCCTAAGATTATCTGACCTTCCAAACCTTTACAAATCACAGTCGTTTCCGATTTCTAAGACACTGCACCAAGATTTAAAAGTGTGGAATAAATGGTCTCAGCAAGTGTTCGAAAAATTGAACCCGCGTCCGAAACCGGCCATGGGCCGGTTCCCACTAATAGGTAAACCGGCTGGTTTAACCGGCCTAACAGGGCAAATTAGAGCTGATAAAAAACATGTTAAAAAATATATTTTTTTAAAAAAATAAAAAAAATATATTTAAATATTAGTTAAACAAAACACATCCAAATGAAGTTCAAAATTATTGAAAACCATCGATTTTAAAAAATCGATTTGTGCCCATGTGTATTTTTTAAAGTTTTCATAAAAGATAGAAAAATATAAAAATAAGTTTTCATGCCAAAAGACTTTCCAATCTTTACCAAAATGATAAAAAAAATTCAAAAGCACATTAAAAATAAATCCCTTACTTTTTTGGGATTTTATATAATTTTTTTAAAATTTATTTCGAGCATATGTGCCATTCGAGGTAGGGATATGTATAATTTTCATATCATGTGGAGGCTTGAATGGTACATAAATATCAACCAATGGTTAAAATTTACTCTGTAAATGGTAGTGGAGAAGTTTAAATTTTAAAGATCAGCTTTGGTAGAAAGTGATAAGCTCGAAGTATGGTGAGGATATATACAACATGTGGGTTGGAGGCAGGCTTGGTAGCTTAAGGATGTCACATTGTTGGAGATCTATTTACTCGTGTAATACTCTTATCCATAGAGATATCAGATGGACAATTGGTGATGGAAGAAATATCTCCTTTTGACACCATAAGTGGTTAGATAACTCTCCGTTAAAATATGTGTTTCCTTTGATTTTCAACAGGGTGGCTAATCCCAATACGTTGATTTTGGATCTCTTTGAGAGAAAGGGGGATTAGATTGAGTGGAAGATCATTTTACCATATAATAGAATTTACGATGAGCTTTTCTCGGAGTTTAGTGGTTTGTTATCAGCGCTAAATGAGGTGTATTTACCCCTTAATGTGGAAGATGAGGTGGTCTGGGATATTGCAAAAGATGATGTCTATTCGGTCAAATCTATGTACCATCTATTATTTCATGATCGATGGAGATGGTCAATGCCTGAAATTGTTGCTATTTGGAAGTGGCCACTTCCTCTTAAGATCTAAGCTTTTTTGTGGTTGGCGGTTCAAAACAATGTATTGACTACAGATAATCTCATTAAAAGAAAGAAAAATGTACCTAATATATGTTTGTTATGTAAAGGGGATGTTGAATCAGGTACTCATCTTTCTCTACATTGCCCTTGGTTTTTTGCTCAGGTTAAAGTGGTGTTGATCTTACCTCCAGACGTTATAGGAATTATTTGAGCATTATCTGTCTCTTCTTTACCTCAAACTGGTGCGGTGATTTGACAAATAGCAAGATGTGTAATTTTATGGGAGGTGTGGCAGGAGAGAAATAGAAGTGTTTGCTTGTAATTATTTACCAGTAGATAGAATTTGGATCGTATACTCCATCCTATTTGGATGTTTTTGTCTATCACAAAGGTGGGGAGAGATATTATAGAAGCTGATGTTAGAAGAAATCTATACAATCTTTTCTAGCTGGGTTATAGGAAATGTAGGCCCAAAGGGAGATAGACCGCTCCATTAAGAAGTGTTTTGAAACTTAATTTTGTTGGGAGCTCGCTTGGTAATCCAGGTTCAGCGGGTTTTGGAGGAGTCTTGAGGGATTGAGAATGACATATTCTTTTTTCTTATTCAGATCATTTGAGTGATAAAACTGCAAATCATGTTGAATTTCTAGCTCTTCTTCATGATTTGAAATTACTTGGCGATTGGTTTTAAGTTCGACTTGCATTATTGAAGGAGATTCCCTCAATGTTATCAATTGGTGTAAGGGGGAGATGAAGGTACCTTGGGAATTACGTTCTATTTTGCTCTAGATTTTGGTCTTGTCCGGATCTTTTTCTCTTTCCTTTGTCCACCTTTTCCGGGAGACTAATATTTTGGTGATAGTCTAGCTAAAAACGGCACTTATCTTTTTGAGAATTTAGTCTCTAATGATGTAATTCCTGTTTAGCTCTTGAATAAAATTATATGAATGTTATATATATATAAAAAAAGATCTACGGCAAATCATTTTTAAAGAAAACCAATTTAGGACCTCAGGTAGAATTTGGCCTTTGTACGTGAAAATCGTTCTCTAAGATTTATTTTATTTCAAAGAAAATATATCTGAAGTATCCATGAAACTCAACACATAAAAAGTCCTTGTAGTAACCTTTTAATTACTTCTAATCTTTGAAACAACAATAACAATCGTCTGTCCAAACTTATTATTGATACGTTTTTTTTCTAAATGACAGATGTTATTGTCGCTATCTTATAAGTAATTGATGTACAAATCATACAAAAAAGGGGTTATGGATAAAACATTTTAATATATTAGAAAAATTTGAATTTATAAATTTTTTTATTATTAACATACCATTTTAATAAATATAAGGCTTTCAATCTTTTCTTTAAGGGTGAGGTTTGTGCAAGGTGTCAACCTTAAACAATCTCAGTGAGATGCACCTCAAAATCTCATTAAAAGCTGAATTTTAAGGGGTCGTTTGGATACTTAAAAATATAATGTCTGTAAAATATATTACTGGTGTAATACCTTATTGCGTAACACATTACAGGCAAATGGATTGTTACTGTTTGGATAGTATTTAGAGGCTAGATAATACATTACAGTTAGATTACAGGGTTTAAATTGTCTACATTACACCTTAAATTTGCTCTTACATTGCTCTTACTGTACATAGCGATTTAATATAGAATGGTCTACAAAGAGACCATTTATCTTTTGTACGCAGAATCATTCTTGTCCTTTAAATTTCAAAATGAGTGGTTGTACTAGTGTCATTGAATAAATACAAAATTTCAAAAAAAAAAAAAATCACTTCATGACTCACCTCAAGCCATCCAATTTGATATCTAATACTTAAGAATGACTCTGATCTCCATTCACAAAAGATAAATTGTCTCTTTGTAGAATGGATGTGCAAGATGTTGAGTTTGGAGCGAAAATGGTCGGAAAATGGATATGCAAGAGGTAGACTTTAGAGGGAGAAAGTAAAAATAGATATGTGAAGGAGAGAGGGAGAATGTTTGGAGAATGGATGTGCAAGAGAGGGAATAGTTAGATTACTGTTAATGGACTAATGAATTTCACAGCCATTTTAGTTAGATTACCACAAAGCGTGATTTTACAACCGGCGTAATAGATTCCACTTATTTTGGAAAAATCTTGTGTAATTTATTTCCATTTTTTTACTGTTGAAGTGTACCCAAATATGTTAAATCTCATATTTCTTGGTAATATGTTTTCGTGTAATAGATTTTTAGGTACCTAGATGGCCCAATGTTGAAACTATGATGGCCTAAAAATTTATTTCACTCCTATTATAAAGTTGAAAGCTTAAAAAATAACGCAAATCTAGCATATTTATGAACACTGAAACATCTTGCAAATGGATGGTCTAGATAATATTTTATAAGATATACTCCTTTTAATACTTGAATTTTAATTTCTCTTCCATTTCCATATATATTGTGCTCAAAATGATCAACTGGAGGACTTTCTAGAGACGAAACAACCTTTCCCAATGTGTTTTTGAGGGCGAATGACTTCTACTTATATAAACCTTTTCATTTCTTTGATCTTTACATAGCTTTATCTTTACTGCGATATTTGCAGCACTTTATTTTAGAGTTATCTCAGATACCTATTTTATTATGACTATGGTTTGTATAGAGCCGAGGATCTAAATAATCAAAGTAAAGCGTACCTTCAAATAGTGTCGAAAAATGTGTATTCAATAAATCTGTGTGATAGCCTTAAAATATATTTTTATTTTTAATTATAAAATTTAAAACTTCAAAACTAGTATAGATCAAACGTATATATGAAAAACTTAAAAATCTTCAAAATTGACGATAAAAAAATGCGTTACAAGATGTACTATGTTTAAAACTTGAAATCCATGTTTTTCCTTACGTCCATGCATTTTGATGTTGAGATGATCAATTTGGGCATCAAAACATCCTTTTCTAGTGAAATTTTTGAGGTGGGTTCTAATTTGATTGTTTAGAGCCTTGGCTCTATATAAACTTTTTCCATATATAAATTAAAAGATATTAAGGGGTTATTTGCTTCTTATGAAAATAATCCAATGTAAAATTTTTTTATATGAAAACAGAGCTTACGCATGTTTGTTTCGTACTTTTAAACATGTGAAAATTTATTCTATATGAAAATATTTATTATAAAATAGTCCTTTTCATATATAAAGCCCTACCTAATGAGGTGGGGATAAATTTAGGCATGTTTATTTTTCCCATTGTACCCCCAATTAAACTATCTTTAAGGTTTAAGTTTTAGAAAGTGAAACCGTCTCAAAATTCTTAAAAAGAGAAACTATATCAAAATTTAGGTTTTAGAGAGAAAAAACATTTTAAATTTAAAGAGATAAACTTTTTCAAAACTTTTAGAAAGAAAAACTATCTCAAATTTTAAATTTAGATAGTGAAACTATTTCAAAATTTTTAGAGAAAGTCTAATTCTACTTTCAAACTCTAGAGAGAGAAACTATATCAAAAAGGTTTTTATGGGAGAAAAACTATCCTAAAATTTTTAGGGAGCGGCCATCTCAAAATTTTTAGAGAGGGAAGCTATCTCAATTTTAAAAATTTTTAGAGAGAGAAATTATCTCAAAATTTTTAGAGAGAGAAACTATATCAATTTTTAATTTTAGAGATATTCACTTAAAATTTTAAAGAGAAAAACTACCTCAAAATTTTAAAAGCAAGAAATTATCTTAAAATATGTAAAGAAAGATTTTCTCATAGTTTTAGAAAGAGAAGCTATCTCAAATTTCAAACTTTTAAATAGAAAAACTATCTCAAAAGTTTTAGAGAGAGAAAGTATCTCAAGAATTTTAGAGAGAGAAATTATCTTAATATTTTTAGAGAGAGAAACTATGTAAATTTTTATTTTTAGGAAAGAGGAAGTATCTTAAAATTTTTAAAAAGAGAAAATATATCAAATTTTAAGGTTTAGAGAGAGAAATTATCTTAAAAAGTTTATAGAGAGAAACTACAAACTATTTAGAGGAGAAACTATCTCAAATTTAAATCTTTTAGAGAGAGACTATCTCAAAATTTTTAGACAGAACTATCTCGATATTTTTAGAGAGAGAATCTATCTCATATTTTTAAGAGAGATAAATTATCTCAAATTTTAAGTTTTAGAGATAGAAAACATCTCAAACGTTTTAGAAAGAAACTATATCTAATTTCATGTTTTAGAAAAAGAACTCTCAAAAATTTTAGAGAGAGAAGCCACATTAAAACTTTTATATAGAAAAACCAATGATAAAAAGATCGACTCGGACCTTGGCGAGGCGAGACACTTGGCCGAGTTCATGTTAAAAAGAAACGACTAACAACGGTAAATAAGATTTATATATGGAAAAAGTTAATATAAAGTTGCAACTTTAAAATGTAGAATTACATATGTACCTAAAAAATCTATCAGAGAGGTTGTTTGAATGTTGAAAAACCCTCTAATTGATCATCTCGACATTGAGATGTATAAATATGAATAAAAAAAGTTTTTGAGTCCCAAAAATAGTGCATCTTGCAACACATTATCTACACCGTCCATTTCCAAAATTTTCCTATGTTTATAGATCTATTTGATTTTAACCATTTATGAAGTTTTAAATTTTCTAATTAGATATAAAAATAGATTTTAAGATAAGAGTAATGATGCTATGTTCCCACACCCATTTGTGTAGGACCCCAAAGGATCACCATTAAATTTGGCACATATCTCTGAAAACGTTATCATATAGGTGTGAGACTTGACTTTTTAATAGATTTGTGCCAAATTTAATGTTGATCTTTTGGGGTCCTATACACATGGGTGCGGGAGGATCTTATAAGATCATTACTCTTAAGATAATCCTAAAATTTTTCTACAACAAAATTACATGTTAGGATAAAATTTGAAGGTGCGCCTTAATTGGACGGTTTAAAGTTGCAGCCTTATAGAAACCACACCTTTTATATATAGGAAAACGTTTATATGAGGATGCTACCTTATAATGTAGAACTATGGATGCCCCTCAAAAGTCCATCGGAAAAGGTAGTTTTAATGTTGAAAACCTTTTGATTGATCATCTCGACATCAAGATGTATGACTATGAAAAATAAAAAGATTTTAAGTCTCAGACGTAGTACATTTTACAACATATCATCTACACCGTCAATTTTCAAGATTTTCATATGTTTATAGATCTACTTGATTTTAACCATTTTTGAAATTTAAACTTTTATAATTAGATATAAAAATAGATTTTGGGATAATCATAAGAATATTTTACATCAAAATTATATACCATGATAAAATTTGAAGGTCCACCTTACCTCTACGGCTACCGATGCATCCGTATGCAAACTGAAACCATCTCAAAGTTTTTTAGAGAGAGAAAATATCTTAAATTTCAAGTTTTGGAAAGGGAAACTATCTCAAAATTTTAGAATAAGTATATTTTAATTTTTAGAGAAAGAAACTATCTCAAAGGTTTTAGAGAGAGAAGCTACCTCAAATTTCAAATTTTTAGTGCAAAACTGTCTCATAATTTGTAGAGAAAGAAACAATCACAAAATTTAAGTTTTAGCGAGAGAAATTATTTCAAATTAGAGGGAAAAACTATATCAAATTTCAACTTTTAGAATGATAAACTATTTCAAAATTTTTAGATAGAGAAACTATATCAAAATTTTAGGTTCGTTGTATTCTCATTCTACATGTTTCCAACTATGTTTACGAAACATGGAAAATAGTATGTTTGAGTAATACAGTGTATATAAAAAAAGATAAAAGTAAAGAGGGTTGTATACGATGAGACCATTTATATTTGATACAAGGAGGTCACAATTACTTATAACCATCCGATGTAAAATCTAATAGCTTGGGTGTGTCCAAAGTTCAAAAACATTTCTTTTGAAGTATGACCTTGGTCAATGGAATAAATGCAACAATTTAATTTCACATTTAATGGTTAAAATTAATTGTGATCATCTTCTACCAAAGATAAATGGTGCCATTATGTACTTTTCCATATTAAAATACAATATACTCGTAAAAACTGGGAATTGAGTGGAAGCTATATGGGCTTATTTTTTAATTCTGAAAATAAAACGAAATTTTTCTATAAAAGTAAATTTATTGTATGTTATAGATTTTTCTTTGTCTTGAGCAGGGTACCAATTCACAAAAAACGATTGCATTACAATCATTAGCAATGTTATTAGTATCGAATTGGCTATTGAACTGCTGATGGATTGGTCCAACTACTGGTTGGACTAGATTTAAAAAGAATAACATTATAAAAACACCAGTTTAAAATATAAACTATTTCCATAGCAAATTACGTAGCGCCATATTAGGGGTGTCTATTAACATTTGATGCCAAATGTGACCAATATTACGTGTACCACCCCTCTTTTTTTCTTTTTAATATCTAAGTTGCCCCTTGTCCAACAATGCAATGAAAACACGGGGGGCTATCTTTTCTTTATTGTTGGGTATTCAAAATACTAGACAACTATCTTTGACTCCTCCCTGTGTGCGTGAAAAATTTTCTCCCTTTGATGTTTACATTTTCTTTCTTTGTTATTTTATTAGTGAGTTTTGTTGCCTTCCACCAACCACCCAAACTGCTGCTAAAGTTGAAGAGACATCGAGGAATTATCTGAGAGAGAGAATCAAGAAGAAATCAAAGAAATCAAGGGTTGTGGAAAGAGATTGAGGGATAATATGGACGATGAATAAATTTTGGATGGAGAACTAAAATACTTTTAAAAGGAAGGCAAGCACCTCAAAAGCACAGTAGAGAGAGAGAGCGTTCAAATTCTAGAGATAGCAAAACATAAGATGTAAGTACATGGTAGGTAGATGATATTGCTCACATGACTATTCAACCAAAATATAATTTTGTTTGATACTTTTTTGCAAGGAAAATGGGATAATACACCATAAGACCATGCCCCACACACCCAAACAAAATGGTGTTGCCGAAAGGCGTAATCGAACTCTTATGGAAATGGTGCGATCAATGATGAGTCATGCCAACTTGTCCTCAATTTTTTGGGGTGAAGCATTGCATATTGCTATATATATTTTAAATCGAGTTCCATCAAAATCCGTAGAGAAAACATCTTATGAGTTATGGACTGGACGTAAACCTCGATTGGAACATTTAAAAATTTGGGGTATCATGCTCATGTACTTATCCCGAGCCATGAGAGATCTAAGTTGTAGGCTAAAACTATAATATGCTCATTCATAGGGTACCCTGATACTTCTAAGGGTTATAGGTTTTATTATCATGAGACCAAATCTTTGGTTGAATCTAGAGATGCACATTTCTTAGAAGAACATATGAAAATAGACAAACTTTCTCTTATAGATATACATGAATTAGACAATATGGAGTAAATGAAAACATAGAAAATTATGAACCTAATGTAGAAATCCTTGATAACTACATAGATAGTGGGAGTGATACCTTTGAACTTACTAATGTAGATGACAGTGAACCTAGGAGAAGTTTTAGGAATAGAGCATCACCATATCAGAGTTTTATTTAGAATCATATCAGAGTTTTATTTGCATGGACACTTTAGACCAATACTATAACTTCGCTTATCAATATATTTCTGAAGCTTCCAATTTTAAAGAAGCCATTAATTATGATGAATCTAATTTTTGGAATAATGCTATGAATGAAGAAATGGATTCTATAACTAAATACCATGTACAGGAGTTGGTAGATTTTCCTAGTAGGAGAAAACCCATTGGTTGCAAATGAATATTAAAAAGATAACTCAAGTCTGATGGTAGTATAGATAAATATAGAGCACAACTTGTTGCTAAATGATATAACCAAAAGGAATGTATAGATTTTGTTGATACTTTTCTCTAGTAGTAAGATTTTATTATGCTAGAATTTTAATATTTATTGTGCCTAATCTTGATTTATAATTGTTTCAAATAGATGTTAAAACTGCATTTCTCAATGGCAATTTAAATGAAGAGATATATATGTTATAACCTGAAAGATATATTGTTGATGGCAAAGAGAATAAAGGATGCAAATTATTTAAATCACTATATGGATTGAAGTAATCTTCTAGATAATGATATTTAAAATTTCATGATGCAATTATGAAACTTGGTTTTATTTCTAATGAAAGTGATCATTGTATGTATATTAAGATTAGTGGGAATAAGATAGTGATATTGTCTTTATATGTGGACGATATTTTGATTGTTGCAAATGACATAGATATGATTAATGAAACAAAATCATGGTTAAAATATAATTTTGAAATGAAAGATATGGGGGTTGCATCATATGTTTTAGGAATTGAAATTACAAGAGATAGATAAAAAAGGATGCTCAGCTTATCTCAACAGTATTATTTAGAATCTGTTCTTAAAAAGCTTAAAAAGTATTTATGCAAGTCGGTCTCCACCCCTGTTAATAAAGCGATTAAATTATCCATTGATTTATGTCCTACTAATGATAATGATGATACAAGAATATTCCATATGCTCATGCAATTAGGTGAATTAATTATGCTGTGTCATGCACTAGGCCAGGTCTATATTTTGTTGTTGGACTTATTAGCAGGTATAAAAAAAACCCCAGAATGATACATTGGCAAGCAGTAAAAAGGATATTAAGATATATCCCAGAAATAAAAAAAATACAAGTTACATTATCAAGGTTCTTCCTTTAGGCCTCAGGGTTACTCTGATGTAGATTGGAGTGGTGATTATGATGAAAGTAAATCCACTTTGGGTTTCATTTTCACACTTAGTGGAGGTGCAGTATCATGGTGCAGTCAAAAAACAAGACTGTGTTTCTTTATCAACTATAGAAGCAGAATATGTGGCTTGCAATTTAGGATCACAAGAGGTTGTTTGGTTGAGAAATTTCCTCATAGATTTAAAGTTGGAATGCATTGAAAATAGGCCTATAAACATGTTATGTGATAATCAAGCAGTCATTGCGGTTCTCAAGGATTAAAAAATAAACTCTTAATCCAAACACATTCGTAGGAGGTACCACCATATTCGAGATGTAGTGCAATATGAAGATATAACAGTTGATTATATACCTTCAAATGCGATTAATGCAGATCCATTGACTAAGGCTCTAAGCCGGGAAATTTTCGAGAAACATATAGTAGCTATGGGACTGAGATAAGTCCAAATGGAAATCCAATAATGGTTCATAAAATCATATTGGTGGGTATATGAAAATCCCATGTGAAAAAAATGAGGCAATGCCATATGCAAGATGTCAAAGAGTTTTCAGGCTGAGATATGAAAATCCCATGTAGAAAGCATGAGGCAATGCTATGTACAAGAAGTTAAAGAGCGTTCAGGCCAAGTAGGAGATGTTGGAATACTGGCCTATCAGGCCTTTTTATCCCGGGAATTTATTTTTCAATAATGGTATAAAATCCATACTATATAGTATATGTGAAATCTCATGTAGTTGACATGAGGCAATGCCATATACTAGGATCCATTTTGGAGCTTTTATAGGACGTTGCACTGGAGGGAAACCTAGTATCACTGGAGGAAAAACCCAGTGATGTATTTGGATTCTTCAAAATAATTGTTTTTTTCTATATTATAGATGTACAAAATTATTTAATTTTTAAATCTATTTTATCAAATTGTAGGAATACTTGGATGACATCCTATTATGTGAGTCATTAGTACACTAATGACATGTTTAGCTCATTATATAGGATTAACAGTTTGGTGACAACTTGTTAACCCTAATTAGCTGCACTTAAGGGAAGGTAGGAGTTATATTTGGATCTCAACTCCTATAGACCATGAATATGAGAGTTACAAAAGCTGGTTCTCTATAAAAAGAGGTTAACCCCTCAAGTAATAGTACATAGAGAATGATGGATAATTGGTGAAGGAGATTCACTAAGATGACTCTCAAGGTAGCCTGTCCGGACGGCTTGGTCTATAGGTTTTGGTATGAAACCTTAAGTCCCTCATGTGATTTAAGGGTAGATCCAAGTAAGTTGTTTATTGATTTTATTTATTTAAATATTGATTTTTATTGTTGGCACTAATAATTCCATTCCTCAATATTAAACCATCGATCATTACTAAGAGAGAGAGAGAGAGAGAGGTCATTAAAGTCCTCCCTTTCCCTCTCTTTCTATTAGTCCACGCACAAAATTGTGGATCTCTCTCTCCATCCAAAACTGGTGGGTTTTGCGGTGCTCCCGGATGCAAATAAGAGGTTTTTGTATGATGTTGGAGCATATGACAGTGATGATGATGACGATATGCTGGTTTAGCAATGATCATTTGTGTTGAACCTCTTCTGGTTCAGTAGGGAATATTTCTTAAAAAAGTGAAGGGAAACAAAACTTCAATTAAAAAATTATTATCGAAGAGAAAGGTGTGAGATCGCTCTATTACAAGAAAGTGGACATAGATGGGATGATTAGAGAGAAAGAGAGAGATACAGAGATAGAGAGAGAAAGAGAGAGACTCACTGATGAGAGGGAAAGCCACCCTGCAAGCCCAAGATTTGCAAGGTGAGGCGCTATGGATGAGCAAGGTGCTCACGCTTGGCATTGCCATTGAAGCGAAGTGTGCTGAAGAAAAAAAACCAAAAGAGGAATGTGGTGTTTGTAATATTGGGCATATTTGACACCAAATGATATTAGGCCTCGCCTAATATGGTCCATGTGAACTTTAAAATAATTTGTGGATCTTTGTTTAAGCTATCTAATTAGTCAAAACTGGCAGGTAGATCACTTGGGATGAGTCGGGTCGGTTCCTAGTCGACCCAGACCTGGATTGGACTTGGATCCTGTTTGGTTCCAAGTCAATTGGACTTGGAATCGACCCACCTGGTCGGGTTGGATTGGGGTTGAAAAAAAAATTATTTATTTGTATACTACATAATTACTCTAAATTGGACTCCGTCAAGCCTACCAGTTGGGTCCATAGGCTGACTCCACCCATTACCCACCCTTGCTAGTGGACCGAATTGGCAAAAACTGGTCAAGCACTAATTTTGGCAGATTTTCATCCAAACCCTATTTTTGCGTAGACCATATTGGCACAAGACACCAATTGACCATTGGTAACACCCAATCATGGGTGGCTGAATCCTACAAAAAGCATAATTCCTATTCATAATTAGATCCCTTTTCTTTTATAAACCTCGAGATCTATGTTCTCTATTATCTTCCGTGAAGTTCATGTTTTTGGGTTAATTTACTAGTAGGAGATATTGTGTTGTTAATGGCAACTGCTAGTCATGTCATTCTTTGTGAAGAAAAAGAAGAATATTTTTCCTCATTTAGCAGTTCTCAAAAATTCACTACCTTCACATAATTTTGTGGGGATGACTCATCCAGATATATCATTGTTAAATCCAGTTCCTTCACTATTTTCATAAATGACCTTTTCACCTTATGGCCTCAACCCTTAGCTATGCTCAGTACATGGCAAGCTCATCTATGCTCCAAATGAGTTTGAAAAGAAAAAGATAGAATCTTAAGTAGAAAACATCTTGCTTCCTAATCTCTATTACATAGCATGAGAAAGAAAAATATTCCTGTTATTCAAGGGCCAATCTTTGAAAAGAAATCGGATAAACAGGCTCCATGCTGGGGTAAAACAACGCAAAGTTTTGCTCCTCTCCAGCTGGCTTGAAATCCTCATTAAACAAAGCAAACAGTTAGGTCCATATGGTATTCCCAGGCCTCTTTGGTGTACCGTTTGTGGAAATGGCATGCTGTATCAGATTATTGTTGTACTCCTGAGCCGTTGCCACTGTGGTCTTGTCGCCGTACCCTGCACTCGGCCAACCGCTCTCCAACGCTACGATATTGATTGTGCTCCCTCCCACTTTCTCCAGGGCCGAGTAAACTGCATCTAATGTCGCATCGAAGAGGTTGTGGTAGCTAAGGTCACCATCTTGGACGACTGGAGAGGTCGGTCTGAAAAGGGCGTGGTCCAGAGGGATGTGTTCTGGGTCTGATTTGTAGCCAAAGTAAGGGTACACATTCACCATGCGGGGGAAGTCGTTGGCGGTCACGAAGGCAGTATTGGGGTTCATGGCAGCCACGGCTTCGGGTGAGAAGGCTCCCTGCGAAGGGGGTATGAGACTGAGAGGCTCACCACGGCAATGGCTGTGGTGACCCAGACAAGTTTGATTCCTGCATTATTTATGGCAGCGAGGATGTTTTGCATAGCCGGACCGACATACTGGGCTAGATCAGTGGGTATGACCTCATTGTCCACCACAACAAAATCGAAGGTAACCTCATCGATGTAGGGCATCATGGTGGCGACCCATGCCGTTGCCACAGCAGGGTCAGCAGCGAGGCCCGCAAGGTGTTGGTTCTTGACACGTAATGCACCTGATCTCTGAATTCCGGAGTGCGTCAAGCGCTGTAGTGTTGGGATCAAACAGCCGTACTGTTATAACATTGTTCTGTTGCATGAGTTTTACGATGTCAGACGGCGACGGAAGGTTGTCCCCGAGCATGCCCCAGTTCACCCCCACAATGGGGCCTGCAGTGACAACGTCGTAAAAAATCTTAATACAAATGGACTTTTTATTAATTAAATAAAGTAGAAGACTGATAATATTTGTGGTAAAAGTGAAGCTTCCAAGTGAAATTTACAATCTCTTTGTTTAAAGATTCAAACAAATAACATGATACCAATTTGGTGTTCTCATCATCATTGTAACGGTTGCGCCTTCCATCTGTTGAATTGGGTATTTGTAAACAAGATTAATAAGATTTCCATTAAAAATATAGTATGCTAATTGGAAACAATATGCATGAACAAAGTTACAGAAAAATAATTGCACTAAAGTATAATTCCTCAGAAAAAAAACAATTATACTTTTACGCCTGATGAATTCTCATAAGTATTTCCAACAAATAATTATCACAAAGTTCCTCCAGCCCAAAGGCCCTAATAGATCTAGAGTGTTTACTTCTTTATTCATTCCAATAATATGAAAAGAGTTTCCAATAGATGAGATGATATGTGCTGCAAACAGCGAAAAATCAATGCATTTAAACTAAAATTACGACGATAGATGTGACAATATCACTAACCGGTCCAGATCGGAGTCCAAATCTCGAGCGTAAAGGGGCTTATGAAAAGGGCTCCAACCAAACAGACGCGGAACAAAACCCATGTACCACAAATGTACCTCTGTGGGGAATTCATAAGGTCCATTAAAATCTGGTTTTCCCAAAATTTCTTTTGTTTCTCTACCACAAGGCAATCTACAAGTAGATGTAGTTCTTAAGACTACATAAATGTCCTGCATTTATGGTTTTTCTGCTTTTGATGAAGATAAGGAGCAAAGATTGGGTAGTCCACGCTGAAAATGGCCTCATTTGGCAAGTTTCTCTATCTTGTCACTGCATGCATGGTTCATCTTTCTATAGTTGGGGCACCATATAATGTCAGCTACTGTTTATACGATAATGTCATTTAAAATTTTCGATTTCTATCACTAATGATAATAAAGGACAAGCATAATTCCATTATATGCAATACTTTTAACTCTTACATGAGGACGCTACAAATTGAAGTTTTTACCAAAACACATAGTGTGCATGGTTGTCATTTAGTGTGTCTTTTTTTTTTTTTTTTATAATTTGGATCTTGACATAAGTACGCAAGTCTTATGGTATCGATCCATTCTCTTATTTTTTATGTGGAATGGGAATCGCCAATCAGGATGAGGTTCATTGGGCCGTTTCCCTCTTGGACTAAAAAAAAGAAAAATGGTTTAATACGGCTGCAAAATAAGCACTGTCTCACCTCAAAGTTGCAATTTTTGGCATTGGAAAATGTTCAAATCGATCATCTCAGGCTTGAATTATTGTTTTGAGAAAAAATTAGGATTCCAAGCTCTAAAAATGGTGTATATTGTAACATATTATTTAGATCATCTATTTCGCCCTAAAAATAAATGCTCATAGATCCGTAAGATCTGTAATATTTTTTCAACTTCAAATTTAATAGTCAGTACTGGAAATTGATTAAAGCACTTTCTAGATGAAGATTCGAGGTGAGGCTTTATTGTGTTTTCATAAAGCCTAGGCCTTATAGAAACTTCAACCATAAAAATAATTGGCAATATTTCCACTACTTTTCATTATTCCTCATCTATAATAGGTTGTATGATGATTTACCAAGACAGTACAGATAGGGGAGATCGCCAATTTATGCCTTTTTTTTTTTTCCCTTATCTTCCATTTTTTGCTTTTTTCAAGTTTGAATATATCCATACAATCCAAATTGCCCGATTCAGCCAATTTGATTTGGGTGCGCAATCAATCCAAAGGATCCGAATCTCTGAACCCTTCTGTTAAAACAAGCTTACACTCTGCGCTTTACTGCTCTTCAAAACTATCATCTAATTCTAAACCTTAGAGGTTGACAATAGGGTGTGATGACTATATGAACCCGGGATTTAGGCCTAAGCTTGATGGACTAGCTGTTGACCTCGGAAATGGTTTACACTTTGTTCGATTCTTACCATTTAAGTTGCCAAATAATAAGGCCACATGAATGGTGCATTATACATGCTGCATGGTATACGTTATGGACCCATGAGAAAAATCTAACATTTGGTTCCTTTCTATAACCAGTTATTTTGTAACCCTACTCTTCCCACTCACTGGTGATTGAACAGGTGAGCACACATGAGAAGGACTCCCCGCCCTTTGGCTGAGTCCTCATGCGTTGGAGTCATGCACCGGGCTAAAAAGCTTTACATAAATTGGAAAAAGAAAATATTTTAAAATAAAAGAAAGGTAATAAAAATAAAATAAAACAAAACAAAAAACAACCTTAAAAAGGTCAAAATGGGCTTTAAAAATATTTAAAAGATAGGTTTAAAAATTGATTTATAACAATTGTTTAAAGTATAATAAAATAAAAATATCTAAATGAGATTAAAAAGTAGTGAAAAATGGATATCGATGTGGGTAATTTAGAAATAATTCACAAAGAAGGAAAATTGTAAAAAATAAGTAACTATGGCCAAAATATTTCCCAATCTTTTTCAAATCAATAAAAAACATGTACAAACTATTACAAACAAATTTCTTAATTTTTAAATTTTTTAGATTTTTTTTTTGAGGTCCCCGCTTGACCACCCTAACTTGCCAAAACCGGCCGTGGCCAGTAACCGCTTCCCAAACAATATTCCCTTCTTCTACTAGCACTCTCCAATTCCATGTGGCTTCTCTGGTTCTCCACGGTGCCAAGTTTCTCTTATAAAGATAAGAAAAAAAAGGGGAAAATATCTTCTTACTCCTTATATTTAGGTTTCATTTCATAATAGACCAAAGATTTTCAATGATATATTGAGGTATAAAAATTGTAGATTTTATTTCTTCTATCCTCTAAGCTAATTTAAACTTGTATTTTTAGATTAAACAAATCTAAAAAGACATGCCTTTTCTAAAAGTCATTCTCCCAAACTTCTAGAAAGAGAAAAAAGCTTCATAGAGGTAAGTGGTTATCGGGAGGAGAGAGAGGTATTTGGAGAAACACGGGAGGAGAAAGAGTGAGAGACACATGAAGAAAGAGAAAGAGAGAAGTTTGGGGTATTTAAGTGAAGAGAGAGAAAAACTAGTTTACAATATTTAGAAAGAGAAACTATCTCAAATTTCAAAATGAGAATTTGAGATAGTTTCTCTCTTCTATAAAGTAGAAATAGTTTCTCTTTAAAACTTGAAATTTATGATAGTTTCTCTATTTAAAATTTTTGAGATAGCTTCACTGTCTAAAATTTTAAATTCGAGATAACTTCTTTCTCTAAAAAATTTTAGATAGTTTCTCTTTGCAAAATTTTGAATTTCAAGATTTTAAAGGGAGAAACTATCTTAATACACAGGGTATTTTCATCATAAAAAAACTATTTTATTGCTTTGGGGTCGATGTAAAAATAAACAGTATTAGGTGAATGGTGTGGTTTGAAAAGTATAAGGGTGGAGAAAGTATAGTGAAGAGGGTATCTATAATCTCTCCTACTTAAAATTAGGGAAAATTTCTTATAGAATCTTAATTCCTCATATTATTTCACGGTAGACCCTCCTTTCGTTTTTCTTTCAAGCGGCATATTGAAACTCTTAAAGATTTCCCCATACCCCCTCATCTCTTATCTCCCTCTTTTGTTGTCTTTTGTTCATAAAAATTAACCCCAAAAATTTTGTTTATACCATTTCAACCCAAAAACGTTTTTAATGGGTGGAAAGGGAAAAATAGGGTTTAAAAAGTTTTTGGGTTGAAATGATATAAAAAGGTTTATTGGGGCTAATTTTTATGTTAAAAAGTCAATAAAAGAAGGAGATAAGAGATGATAAGGTGAAATCTTTAGAGGTTTCTTTATGCCGCATGAAAAAAAAATGAAAAGAGGGTCTACCATAAAATAATATAATGAATTAGGGTTCTATATGAAGTTTTCACTTAAAATTAACCTTAGGTAATACTAAACAAGAAAACCCATTTAAAATAGACATTAATTTATAAAGGAGAGTATATGGTAAGTGAGATTACTTAGATACTGTGTCTTTCCCCGAAGTGCATGTACACCATGTGTAGGTGCTACAATTAATCAATATTTCTTTAACATTTAAAATGGCCTTAGGTAATGCTAAACAAAGACATTAATTTTAGAGAGATTGTATACTATAATAACATTTTATGGTTTATAGTAACTAACATAAGATTGCGTACCAAACTCGTAAGGGGTCTCATCTAATTAAAATTGGAAATCAAATATATTTAGAAAAAGAAAAATATGCAATGAGACCATTTATCTTTGGTAGAAGGTGGTTACAATTAATCTTAACCATTGGATGTGAAATTAGATGGCTACATTTATTCCATTGACCAAGCTCAAACTTCAAAAGAAAATTTCTCAAACTTTGTGACACTATTCAAGCTATCAGATTTCACATTGGATGGTTATAAGATATTGTGACTTCTTTGTATCAAAGATAAATTGTTTCATTATACACAATCATTTTTGAAAACTGGTTCTCAATTTTGTTTAGTTGATCAAATCAGTCAAAATGAGATAATCGAATGATTAAATACTAATTTTGACTTTCTTTTACCAAAACAAATTTGTGTGCTAGAATAAACCCGCTAAGGCATCGACCAGCCATCCGACCGATTAAACCAAGTGATCTCGTATGGTCTTGGTAAATGTGATATGATCTTAATGGAAAAACAAATAATCTCACTTAATACTTCCTCCTCTAGAGTTTTCCTACTCGAATTCTTCGTAATATCCTATATTGGAGCCACCATTAATTTATATTTTCCTAGTGCATTTAAATTAGTCTTGGGTAATACCAAACAAAAGAATCTCCCACAATTAGATATTAATCGCTACATTTATGTGGTGTTATTGGAAAAGAAAAGAGTATTATCCTATACTTAATCTTTTAAATATTAAATTGGATTAGTACAAAGAAGGCGGATGGGCTCACGCATGGCTGTCACAATGCTTTGGATTCTCTATCTTTCCTGGCATACTCTATATTAGGAGCGACCATTAACTTCACATTTTCTATCTCAAGGTAGCACATTTAAATCAACGTTCAATTATACATTTAATTATAAGACTATTTATTTATGAAAATTTTTTACCTGTTGGTGCCACCTATACATGACCTCTGTTTTGAACGAATAACTGAAATGGCTTTAGCAACAATATTATGCCTAAACGTTGTTTTATTTTTAATTTTTTTTCTATAAATTAGTTTTGCATGAAGTATAAGGAGTGCCCCGCTTTATTCAACCCACCACCCACCAAGAAAAAAAAAAAAAGTAGTTTTGAATAAAATACCAAAATACCCTTGCAAGTTCTAGTGGTATTTTGGTCATTATTTCATCAAAAATATTGTTTTCCTTATTTTTGTGAAGTGCACCATAGTGGAAGGTGCACACTCCCAATGTTCACAATAAAATAATTTTAAATAAATAAAAAATAAAATACTCTTAGGTATCTGATCAAGATTAGATGCTCACAACTAACTTGTGAAATTTTGCTTAAAGTTTTCCCAGTCGCTCCACAAACTCCACAACCAACATCACCATTTCCAAAAACTAAAGTTTTTGAACCAAGCATGGAGAGTTTGTTTAAGCCCATGGAATGCGCGTTATAGTTGACAAACTGTACCAGCAAGATAAAACTCCAAGAGATAAATTCATTTAAATTACCTCTACAAGATTGTTAAGGAATTACATTTTTAACATCAAATTGATATAGAGGCCATTGGTGAATTGCAACTATAGAAATTAGGGTGTGAACTGTAGTCATGTGGCTAACAAGAACAATGGATTCAACAAATCAATCCCAAATTATTGATCATAACCTTTGGCTACAAGTCAAGCCTTATAACGCTCAATATTGGTATCGGCTTTAGTTTTGATCTTGTACTCCCATCAAAGCCGATGGCACTCTTATCTTTAAGAAGAGAAACAATATTCTAAGCATGCTTCTATCAAAGGTAGTTAGTTCTTTTTCCATGGTATGTTGCCACTCATGCTGTTATGTAGCTTCCTACTTCCTTGTAGGCTTGTGGCTCAGAGTAAGAATAAAGTAAGAAAGGCTTGAAGTTGAGGTAAAAAAATTTCATACTCAACAAAATGGGCAGGTAAAGCAAAGACAAGAGTACTACAATAGATAGAACGTGTTTGTACATGGGCAATAGATGCAAGTACCTGAAGTGGTTCATAAGTGTTCTACAATTGGACCATTCAGAGGAGGTACAGGTGAGGTCGCAAACATAAAAAAAACATCTTCAGAGAATGGAAAAAAAAAAAGAAGTAGAAGAGGAGTCAACAACAGATGGAGGGGAAGGGAAGGGAATATGTTAAAAAAATACCCATGTTGGGGCACTCAAAGTTTCTTGGTCACATGATCATAACACCTATATCCCTTTTGGTGGTTAAGATAACTTAAGAATTTAACTACTTTGGGTAATAATTTGTCCAATTCAGATTTTGGCAAAAGAATAAAGCATACGCAACAAAATACATAAATATCATAATAAATTAGGGGTTGAGCAAACTAATGTTCAAAAGGGAAATGTTCAGAAAAAATAGCAAAAGGCATCATAGTAATCAGATAAACTGTTGTGCGAACATCTTTTGCCCAAAAAGCCTTTAGAACTGAGGCTGAGAGGAGAAGAAATCTCTCATTTTTTAAGATGTGGCAAGTTTTGTATTCATCAATGCCATTTTGTTCAGGATTATAGGAACAAGATTTTTTATGTTGAATATTTATGTCAGAAAGAAATGTCCAACTAATATACTCCCTACCAGAATTTGATATTACAACTTTGATTTTAGTAGAAAACTGAGTGTTCAAAGTAAGAATAAAACCAGATAATGATATCATATAGTTCACTGTGATTATTCACAAAGAAAACCCAAATATATCTAAGTACGATCAACAATAAAAAATGATATAATAACTTCCCAAACCCACAAAGAAAACCCAAATATATCTAAGTACGATCAACAATAAAAAATGATATAATAACTTCCCAAACCCTCCAATACATGATGTGTCAATCTCCAAGCATAACTATGCACCAGATCAAACATAGAAGTGAAATGGAATTACTATGATTGGATGGCAACACATGCACTTTAGAGAGTGTAAACAACTCACAATATGATGGAAAGGGTTTTAGAAGACATCATACCGTAGGCAAAGGTTTCAATAGGAGTCTCCAAATGAAGGTGGTTCTAGAAGTAGAGGTCATCAACTTTATTCCCAGTTCCAATAAGCTTTCCTGACAACTGGCCCCACACATAATATGCAAAGGGAGAGAAAACAACATTACAATTGAAATGGATAATCTGACTAAAAGAAAGTAGATTCATAGTAATGAAGGGAACATGATAAACCCAAAAACCATTCAATGTACCAAAAGGATTAGAGGATATAGTAATTCAGCTTACCTTATAAAATTTCATAGTGACACTAGTAGTAGTATGAATAATATTAGAAAGGAGTTTACAACCAACAAAAATAAACTCATTGGCCATCATACGATGAGAGACACCATAGTCTATTAACTAGGAAGCTGAAACAATTTTACATGAAAAACATATGTAAATTCATTAGACAATTAGGATTAAGAGAGCAATAACTGAAGCTATTCCATTGTAAGAGTGACTAATGACAGATTAATGACAATAGCCTGTGTTATTGCACCAAAGCTTGAGTACCAGTAGTCATGGCTGATCGATCAGAAATGCATCCCTCTAAAGGTTGGCTTGACTCGGTAGCAGTTGCAACAACGAGTGTCTTCTTCTTGCTTGGGCATGTGAACATCATAGGCCAAATTCCTTATAGTAATTGCATTTAGTAACGTGCATATCCTAACATGGTACATGTGAAGAGTTCTATTGAGACCGTTTGGTACATTTTTGTTTAAACTCTTTGCATTTTGAATGTCAAGTTGCAACAAAAGTTGTTTCTCCTATTGAAAATAGTACTAAGAGACTTAATCTTAGTCTCTTCCATAATCAACTTAGAAAAAGCCTGTGTTAGAGTCGGAAGAGTGGTTATATGCAACATGACATTCTGGGCACTCTAAAATTCTAATGAAGAATAAAATTCCTGAATGGACTGATCATCTTATTCGAGTGAACGAAGTCCAAGCACTAACATATACTTACTTACGTTAGTCTGATGATAGATTTCTTTTAGAAAAACTCACGCATTTTGAGATCTTTCAAAATTACTTAAATTGACGCCAACATTACTCTCTATAAACCCCACCAACCTATTAGCATTATTGTTTCCCCATTTTGCTAACTTTTTAGGGTAATCAAGTATTGATTCGTTTCTATTTTATAGACACCCTCTAGCTAAGGAAATTCCAAGAACTAGAACCCTGGAAACCATACTTACTGCACTAGACCTGTTCATTACCCTTACAAACAGAAATCCTAGTTTTCCCCTTGCTAGATGCCCATTTTCCTGACCTAAGTTACCCTAAGGACCACAATACACTAGTTCACCCTATACTCAAACTACACCCCTCTATACACCACAATCGACTAAAGCCTAGCTGGTTAAACTCTAAACCTTTTAATTAAGCGTACTAAATTAACTCCTAAACGTATTTAGCCTAACTCATCTTAAACCTGCAAAATTAGGTTCAAACCTACCAAAATAGGCTAGGACCCCTCTTAAAACCTTATAAAACAGGACATAAGCATAAGGTTAGTCAAACCCTTATACCATTGAGCCCTAAACACCCTTAATTCCTGTTATTACTCAAAACCCTAATTTTGAACCTACAAAAGGTAAAATAAAATTTAAAAGTATTACTTAATGGGCCATTTACACACCAAAACCTATAGACACGTACTACAAACGGTCCAAAAATGCTCTAATAGACATTTGGGGATAGGTGGTGGGAAGCCACACTTGTCCAAGGCCCACCACTCTTCACGAGCCTAGTCAGGCGAGTGCATGCCACACAAGCCCATGCACAACCCCAATCAAGTCCGTGTAGAGATGGACAAGTCAAATTTGTCTGTCACCTCTTGGAGCTGTAACATCGATTTTCAAGGGACCTTTGTTAGACTTTTTAGGTGAATCCCTGCTGCACTAAACCCTCGATTGTTAAACCTTATCTTATAAAAAACCTAACCTTAATCCCTATTCTAGCAAGCCTTATAATTCCATAAGATCCAGTAGACCACACCTAGACCCAAGCCTAACTCAAGAAACACCAAATTATACTATAACCTATTGGCAAACCCTAGACCACCTATCCCAAATCTAGGTCCCTAACTATCTCAAGCTTAAACAACTAAGACTAAACTTAAGTCAACTCAGACATAGTAGGCAAATCCTCAAAGACTGGTAGAAGGTCTCATTTGAAGCCCCTACTTTGATTAGGCCATGGTTCTACGTGTTGGGTCTGCAGGCCTAATCTTCAATTAGGTATCTAATTCTTTTCTTTTTACTCTATATTATTTCACTTGCATGCTTTGTTTGGTTGAACTTATCTTTTTCTAAAACCTTTAATAAATCTCTCCCCCTCTTACTTTCAAAGCTTTTCGAAGTGTGAGCTTTTATCAGATTTCTAGTTTCAGTGCCTTGCAACCGGCTTAGCTGGTTATCAGTAAAGAGAGACCTTTCCCAGGTTAGGCCTTTCACTAATTATAATTCATCAGAACCCCATATAAACTACCTCTGAGTGACATTGTTTAAGACAGAGGTTAGGTCGAGTGTGTGAATCGTTCGCCTCAAAATAGAGCATAAATGTTTTTTACATACCCAAGAACCCTTACGAATTGCAATTTTCATAAAAGAAGCCCAATACGCATATATCTATCGATTTAGTTTATAGAAATCAATTGAAAAGATTCTAAATTATCTGTTAGTAAGGCGAAAAGTAGTGCAAAAAGAAAAGAGAACCGGATGACATATGCACATAAGATACAAAGAGAAAATCATATTTTAGCAACAATGTTGGATGATAGCAGACTAACCCGATTGAGTCCTAGCAACATGAATGAGTTTCAGCAAGTTAAAAGACGATAGAATGACCAACTTTAGATTTGGAGGCATTTCGACAATGAGGGCAAGTTACCAAATATCACTGTCTAGCAAGAAAAGGTTCGACAATGGTGGACTTCTAGAAAATAGAGACAAACTTTAGATTTGAGAGATCCAAGTACCATATGGAAAATGATGGATTTTTCAACCTTCATCTTGTGGAAAAGGTCTTGTATATGTCAACAGAGGTTGATGCATTATACAACCCATGCAATATACAAAATAACAAAGAAAATATCATAACATATGCAACTGGTATGATAAAGGAAAGATCATCTTAACACATATATTATACAACTGTATGATAAATGAAAATCTTATGATATCTAAGATATAGGAAATATGCATGTATATTTTTTGCCTTGTTTCTTTACTAAATAAATTATTGGTTACTTGGCCTATAGTCACTCCTTCTGATGTTGAATTATACAGTGAGATGACCAATTTTCCCAACTATCTGGCAAGATACTAGCAAAAACAAAACTTTTAGCTCGTCATCTAACAACATCGTCATTGATGATATTCAATTAATGAGACTTTACATCTCATGTAAATGTTATACTGTGAGATAACCAATTTTTCCAACTATTTGGCAAGATACTAGCAAAAACAAAACTTTTAGCTCGTCATCCAACAAAACCGTCATTGATGATATTCAGTTAATGAGACTTTACATCTCATATAAATGCTCGGATTTGGTTCTTACCTTCGTTACCTCAAAACGAACTCACTCTGGTAAATTAAGTCATGTCAGACAGGCTTTTAAAACATTTCTTTACAAGTAACCAACTACTATTACCTGCAGTCTTCACTTCATACAAGTCCAGCAAATTTTTCCAAAAATGATTCTACTGTTTCTGATGCAGCCATATCCCTTTGTGACTAGGCCAAAGAAAGGTCACAGAACCCAAGAGGGAAAGAAAGGACAATGACGTAGTAAAGCGAAATTATTAGGGTTATTTATTAGGATTATTTTAATTATTCTCTTGTTTAGGGAGTGAACAGAGATAATTAGCAGGGCAAGACTTTAGAGTTTATATTGTGTTTATCTTATATCGATTGAGTTAGTTTGAGAGATATAATTAGGATAAGGGTAAATTTTTAGAAGAGAGTTTATCTTTATCAACAATAATTAACTTGAGAAGTTTTTTTTTTAGTAAAACAAGAGTGGAAAAATGTGGCTATCTAGAAGCCCAATTTTGGCACATGAATATGAAAGAGAGAAAATATGGATAGGTGTAGAGAGAAGGTTTTTTATTATTTATCTTATTTTAGTCTATTTAAAGGGACATCTTCTTTCATTGTAAATCAGTCTATGATTGAATAAAAATTGGTTTATTGAAAGAGATTTTTTTGGGGGTGGATTCCCTTGCAGACCTTTGAGAGAGGGTATTTTTCTCTCAACCTTAATTCTTTTTATTGTCAATTTTCTAGTTTTATTCTCTCCCTGCATCAATTGGTATCAGAGCGGTTCGATGGCTTCACAAGAGATAACCCTCTATGGATTAAAGGTATTGACTGGATTAGTTCAAGCCCTAACAGAGAGAATAGACCAATTCGTGCCTATAGCTGCGAAAGTCGATGAGATTGCGCAAAGGTTCGCTCAGCTTCAGGATGAAAGGAATCCGGAGACCGGTGTTGGAACTCAAGGCAACATAGATGAAAGATGTATGCATCTTGTTCCTAACCAACTTCGGATGGCCCCGGCTAATAACGAATTCAATGAATGAATTCTTCGGTTGTTGGAAAGAGAAAGATAATCTGGAATAACAATTGATATTCCAGAGTTCCATGGTCGATTGCATGCAGAAGATTTTCTTGATTGGCTAAGTAAAGTAGAGAAAATATTTGAGTTCAAAGATATTGCAGATCACAAAAAAGTAAAATTAGTAGCCACAAAATTTTCTAGCCATGCATTGGTTTGGTGGGATGATTTGCAACAGGATTGTCTTCGACAATGCAAGAAAACAATTAATTCGTGGGAAAAGATAAAGACGAAGATGCGTCAAAAACTTTTACCAGTAAATTATGCCCAAACTTTGTACCAAAAATGTCAAAACCTCCAGCAAGGTGAAAAATCGGTAAGTGACTATATTGAAGAGTTCTATATTTTGACATCTAGGGCAAATGTACAAGAGTATGAAAATAAAAAAATAAGATGTTACTTGAATGGGCTAAATCAAAGCATTCAAAATAAATTAGCCTTCAAAGATGTCTATAAGATGTCTGATGCCTATACTTTGGCCCTCAAAACAGAGAAAATAGTCAATCTGGGCTTTGGGAGAAATAGCTCAGTGACAGGATGCTCTACTTCAATACAGGGGCATCAAGCTTTAACCTTTAAAAGACCACCTATACGGTGTGGAAACCAAACCTCTCAGAATTTCTCAACTAGGCCAAACCCTAATATGGGGAGAGTTGGTATTGGGAGAGGGCTGGAAGCACCTAAAACACTTCGTGATAATTCACAAATAGTGTGTTTCAAGTGCCAACAACCTTAACATATGTCATTCAATTGACCATCACGTCAACTCCTTATCAAAGTTAATTTAGCTGAAAAAAATTATGAAGAAGAAGTTGATGAAGGATACACCTATGAAGGCCAAGGTGATATTGGGATGAGCCAGTCTTATAAAGGGACTGAGCCTTTCAAAGGTGAAGTTGAGGATTTGTATGGAGATAAAGAGGGTGAAGTCTTAGTTGTCCAACGAACTATGTTATCAACCCCAATACCTAACGAGGATGAGAAGTGGCTGCGACATGATATTTTTTGAACAATTTGCACATCAGGAGGCAAGTTATGCACAATACTAATTGATGGTGGGAGCAGTGAAAACATTGTGTCTAAACTTCAATTAAAGGAGGTGCGGTACCAGTTCTTACTCGTTGTTTAGTCTCTTTTTCCATTGGTGCTAATTATAATGATAAAGTGTGGTGGGATGTAGCACATATGGATGCATGCCACATATTACTTGGTAGACTATGACTTTATGATCATGATATGATGCATAAAACTAGGCCAAACACTTATTCTTTTGTTAATGGTGGTATTAATAAAATACTCCACCCTATGAAGCAACTTCATACACCCAAATCTACTAAAGATGAGGGTTCAAAGTTGCCTAATGTTCAAAAATTAAAAGTGGATAGCAAGGATATGGATGTAATTTATGTATTGGTTGCAAAAGGAAATTCTGCACCGACTGCAATTCTTAGGTCTCTTGAACCTTTACTTGATAAGTATAAAGATTTGATGCTAAGAAGAATTGCATGATGGTCTTCCTCCAATGAAAAATATTCAGCATCACATTGAGTTGGTGCCCAGATCTAGCTTACCAAATTTGGCCCATTATCGAATGAGCCCCATGGAACATGAGGAGTTGCACAGATAAGTTGTTGCTTTGCTTAAGAAGGGATTGCCTCAAGAAAGCATGTCACCATGTGCCATCCCTGCATTACTGACTCCAAAAAAAAAAGAGTCATGGAGGATGTGCGTGGACAGTCCGACAATTAACAAAATCACAATCAAGTACTGATCTCACATACATAGGCTTGATGATATGTTAGTTATGCTTAATGGAGCCAAGGTTTTCTCAAAGATTGATTTAAGGAGTGCGTACCATCAAATTCGGATTTCTCCTGGAGATGAATGGAAAACTGCATTCAAAACTCGAGACGGACTATATGAGTGGCATGTGATGCTATTCGGTCTTTCTAATGCACCAAGCACATTCATGCGCCTAAAGACCGAGGTACTTCGTCCTTTTATTGGCAAACTTGTTGTGGTTTATTTTGATGATATCTTGGTTTTTAGCGCTAACCCACGTGATCATCTTAACCACTTGAAACACGTTTTTGATGTATTAAGGAAGGAATCACTTATTGTGCATTTGAAAAAATGCTCATTTATAACAAAAAATGTCGTCTTTCTGGGGTATGTTGTTTCATCTGAGGGAATTAAGGTGGATCAAGAAAAATTGAAAGGCATAGCTGAGTGGCCGGTGCCAAAGTCACTCACTGAGGTGCGTTCTTTTCATGGCCTAGCAACCTTTTATCGTTGATTTATCAGAAATTTCATCACTCTAATAGCACCAATGACTGCTTATATGAGGGCTTGAAAGTTTTCATAGAGTCCCGCTGATGAAAAGAGCTTCACTCTAATTAATCAAAAGATGATGCAAGCACCAGTATTTGCCTTACTAGATTTTTCTAAGGTGTTTGAGGTTGAAACTGATGCATTAAATGTTGACATAGGGGCAATTTTAAGTTAAGAGGGACAACCATTGACCTTTTTTAGTGAGAAATTGAATGATGAGTTTGTTCTATACTCAGATCATGAAATACTCTGGTATTTGAGTTCCCAGAAAAAGTTGAATGCGTGACATGTTAAGTGGATGGCCTCCCTTCAAGAATACACCTTCTTATTAAAGCACAAGGCTGGAACTCAAAATAAGGCAGCTAATGCTTTAAGTAGAAATGTAGTATTGCTTAGAACTTTGTCTATGGAGGTGTTGGGGTTTGAAGTGATAAAAGATCAATATAAAGTTGATCCAATTTTCAGCAAGGTCCTTGAAAGGTGTGTTGATGGGCGAGACTTATGGGTGAGCATCTCATGCATGATGGTTGTTTATTTAAATGTGTGCTGTTATGTATACCTAATTGCTCCCTAAGGGAGAAGATAATCATGGAGCTTCATGGTGGGGGCTTGGTTGGACATTTTAGGAATGACAAAACTATAGTTATGATTGGAGAAAAATATTTTTGGACACATATGCAATGAGATGTTGATCGACTTGTGACCCGAGGTCGAACTTGCCAAGTATCTAAAGGTCACACACAAAATACAGGTCTTTATACTCCTCTTCTTGTTCCATATGCCCAATGGGTTGATATTTCTATATACTTTGTAATTGGACTTCCACGTACCACACGAGGTATAGACTCTATTTTTGTTGTTGTTGACTGAGTTTCCAAAATGACACATTTTATTCCTTGTAGAAGAATTATGGATGTTACACATATCACGAATCTCTTTTTCAAAGATATTGTAAGGCTACATGGTGTTCTTAAGTTTATTACATCTGATCGGGATATAAAATTTTTAAGTCATTTTTTGCGCACTTTATGGAAGCGCATGGGAACCAAACTTCAATTTTCTAGTGCCTATCATCCTCAAACAGATGGCAGACCGAAGTAGTAAATAGGAGCCTTGGTAACCTCTTGAGGAGTATTGTCATTTGATATTGTTAATGGGCGGACGCTTAATCATATGCTGGACCTAGTGTCATTACTCATGCCATGCAAGATAAGTGATGATGTCAATGCTTTTGCTGAACATATTCGAGATTTGCAAGCCCATATCAAGAAGAAAATTGAGGAGAGCAATGCAAAGTATCAAAAAGCCTCAAATGAGTATAGAAGAGAAAAGATTTTCAAGGAGTGTGACTTAGTAATGGTGTATTTGCGAAAGGAAATGTTTCCGTTGGGAACCTATAATAAACTCAAGTCCAAGAACGTGAGTCATAGCCGCATCTTGAAGCAATATGGGAACGATGCATATAAGGTAGAATTACCAAAGGCATTGAATATCTCCTTGATATTTAATGTTGCTGATTTATTTGAGTTTCATGGAGATCTTCTAGAAATCGCAGAAGAGTTTCACGGAGACCTTCTAGAAATCGCAGAAGATGGTAATAAGACTTGCTTTTCTATGATTTCATATCCACACCAAAATCTGTTTTGTATTTCCAATGCCTATGGATTTCACTCATTGGCTCCCTCGACGTGAAACATATGGAGCATTTTGTAGGTATGAAAATTTTAGAGAGAGAAAGAAATCATCTAAATATTTTTTAAAGAAAGAAACCATCTGAAAATTTTTAAAGAGAAAAACTTATTAAATTTTAACTTTTAGAGAGAAAAAATATGTTAAAATTTTAGAGAGAGAAAGTATGTTTAAATTTTAGAGGGAGAAAATATGTTAAAATTTTACAGAAAGTATTTTTTTTTATAGAGATGAACTATCGCAAAATTTTAGAGAGAGAAACTATCTCAAAATGTAACTCTTAGAGAGAGAAAATATGATAAAATTTTAGAGTGAGAAAGTATGTTAAACTTTTAGACAGAGAAAGTATGTTAAAATTTTAGAGAGGGAAAGTATCAATTTTTTTAGAGAGATGACCTATCTCAAAATTTTAGAGCGAGAAACTCTCTCAAATTTTAACTTTTAGAGAGGGAAAATATGTTAAAATTTTAGAGAGAAAAAGTATGTTAAAATTTTAGAGAGAAAAAGTATGTTAAAATTTTAGAGAGAGAATGTACCAAAGTTTTTTAGAGAGATAAACTATCTGAAAATTTTAGAGAGAAACTATCTCAAATTTTAAGCTTTAGAGAGAAACTACCATATTTTAGAGAGAGAAAGGACATGAAAATTTTTAGAGACAAACTATCTCAATTTTTTAGAGAGAAACAATTTCAAAACTTTATGAGAGAGAAACTATATCAAATCTTAAGTTTTAGATAGAGAAAGTATTATTAAACTTTTCGAAAAAAATTATTATAAATTCTAGAAAGAGAAACGGCCAAATTTTTTTTTAGAAAGAAATAACTCCTTTTTTAGATAAAGAAACTATCTCAAATTTTGAGTTTTAAAGAGAAACTATCTCGAATTTGGAATTTTAGAGAGAGAAAATATATTAAAATTTTAAAGATAAAAATGTATCAAATTTTAGAGAGAGAACTGCCTAAAAAATTTTAAATTTAGAAATTATCTCAAAATTTTTAGAGAGAGAAACTATTGCAAAATTTATGTTTTAGATAGAGAATAATTTAAAATTTTAGAAGGATAAATTATATCAAATTTTAGATAGAGAAATTACATCAAGTTTTTTGAAAGAGAAACTATCTCAAATTTTTTTAGAGAAAGTATATCAAATTTGAGAGATACACTATAAAATTTTAAAAAGAAACTATTTAAAATTTTTAGAGAGGGGAACTATCTCAAGTTTTAAGTTTTAGAGAGAGTATCTTAAAATTTTAGAAAGAAAAACTATATTAAATTTTAGAACGAGAAACTATATTAAATTTTAGAGAGAGTAAAACACCTAAAATTTTTTGAGAGAGAAATTATCTCAAAAATTTTAGCTAGAAAATTTCAAAATTTAAATTTTAAATAGAAATTATATTAAATTTTAGAGAGAGAAACCATATTTTAGATAAAAAAACTATCTCAAAATTTTTAAAGATACAATATCTCATATTTTGATTTTTTGAGATAAAAAAAACAAAAAAAGAATTTTAGAAAGAGAAATTGTATCAAGTTTAGTTACCTAAATAATGGACATTCAAGTGATTGCAAAGAATCAATTAATTTTATATTATTTATTCAAACAATAAATTTGAGAAATCCACGACAAAAATCCTTTAAATTGAAAATCAATGGATATCAAATATCTAGTATTTCTAATTTCCTCCTATTCAAACGGGTCCACAGATGGCCTCTGTTTTTAAATCTGTTTAAAACCGGTGTTAGCCTGATTCGAACAGGGGAATCTGCATATCATCTGGTGGTGACCTTGAAGCCAGGCTCCTCGCCCGCCCAAATGTCTATTTCACTTTACAGGCATTGCATCTGGGATGCAACCCGTCTTCCTGTAATAAACCTTCCTCAGCTTTAACAGCCACGCCTATTCTATAAATGGATATTCACAATCTTTTTACTCCCTATTTAATCTTAATCTTCCCAAGAAGGAAGAAGAGAAAATCTTTCATGCCTAATATGGAAGATTTTGTAGCCATGGCGGGATTTTCCAATTTCCTTTGAGAGAGAGACAGTGCATAAGAGAGAGACTTAGGGCATTGAGAGAGAGAAGTAGGGCATTGAGAGTTCAGAGTTCAGACGGAGAGAGAGAGAAGTAGGGCATTGAGAGTTCAGAGTTCAGAGGGAAAGAGAGAGAGGGCTGGTTTGTCTTTCTAAAAATGGAGGAAGGTGACCTGAGAAAGGGAACGAGATGGAGAAAGCGCCCCAATGTGGGTTACAGTATTTCATCTGCTCCACCTCAGTCCGCTTCCATGCCTCCAGCACCATCTGCTTCTCGTTACAGTATTTCATCTGCTTCACCTCAGTCCGCTTCCATGCCTCCAGCGCCATCTGCTTCTCGTTACAGTTTTTCATCTGCTCCACCTCAGTCCGCTTCCATGCCTCCAGCACCATCAGCTTATCGTTACAGTTTTTCATCGGCTCCACCTCAGTCTGCGTCCATGCCTCCAGCACCATCTGCTTCTCGTAACGATCAATGGAAGTCTCCCACCTTTCAACCTGCTTTCGAAGAATCTGCAACTGTAAAACAATTTGGGATAAATCGTGATTGTTTCCATTATCTATTTAAACAGTTAGATGAGTCCCTCGTTTCCCGTGAAAGGTAGGCTTTCTTTGATTTTTAGGTTTTCTGAACTGGTTTTGTGTAGGGTTTCTGGAACTCTTTCCTATTTTTGGAAACTGAACTTGTTTTGCTGGGCATGCAGGTTTCTGTTAACGAAGGAGGAACTTATTTTCAGAAGGGAACGTGCTGTTTGGGAGTGGGAACAGTTTATGGATTCCTTCATGACTGAGCTCGAAGAGCAGAAGCGGGAAGCTTCAGTTTACAAAGAGAAGTATTTTTCATTGATAAATCAATTGGATGGGAAGCTTTCTAATGGAACGGTATTGGCTTCAATTTACTTTTAGAATATTATCTGATCTTTGCTGTTTTTACTGAAAATCACAGTTACTCTTTATTGGTTAAAGCTAGTGATGTTTTAATGGTGCATGCAAGCTGAATTGATCTCTGGTCTATTGATTTGGTGGGAAACACGTGCATCAGATAAAGATGTATGGCCACAATGATGTTTTTGAGTTCTTATTGGTTGCATGCCATGCCCATAGGAGTACTTAAAACTGAATGAATTCCATGGGCTTCTCAGAAATCATTATATTTCCCTATCATACAATGCTGTTATATTTATATGACAAAACGCAATCATTTGTATGAAAAATTTATTTATATGAAAGAGCATAGTATGTGATTTCTTGGCTTTAGGATCATAACATCTATAACCCTTTTAAGCTAATAACTAGCTAAACTATATGAATGAATTTGGAAACAAACTTTACCTGCATGGCTATTAGGATCCGAGCTTATCAATTTGGAGTTAGGATGGTGAAAGGCGTTTTCTTTAGGGAGTTGGAATGATGATAAGTTGGATAGTAGTCAAGAATCAAGATCTATTCAAGTGGATTGTTTCCGAACATTACAGCCCCAAGAGTTACATGAACTTTGATTTCCGCATTAACGGCACTATTTTCCAATTAGGATCTGAGCTTATCTATTTGGAGTTAGGATGGTGAAAGGTGTTTTCTTTAGGGAGTTGGAATGATGATGAGCTGCGCAATAGTTAAGAATGAGGATCTATTCTGTTGGATTGATTCCGAACATCACTGCCCCAAGAATTCCATGAACTTTGATTTCCGCATTAACGACACTATTATCCAATTAGCAGCACCGTTTTCTCATTGGCGACACCATTATTCAATTGCATAGCAAGAATACGTCCACAATTGGCAGCACACACCCACAACGAAGAAGAAACGGGGCACTTGAGATTGAAAGCTTCTTTTTCAACTACCATTTTAATGTAGCATACTTCCTTGATGTGCATGCTACATCAATTCAAAGTTGCAAGGGGGAGCTCTCTTTCTTTTACGTTTTTCCCATTTCCTCGTGCGTGTGTGTTGCAAGTTGCATCTTAATGATTCTACGAGAGTAGGATCATGTGTTTCTGCTATATGCTTTGATGATATCAGAGTGTTCTCTGTTGTGTAAATGTATTAGAGCCTGATCAAGAGCAATTTTGGTACACCAATTTCTTCCAAATGTGGATTTAAATTCTCTAATCAGGCTGTATCTTGCATGTAGGTGGTGGTGTTGCTGCCAAAATTAATATTCCCATAGACACCTACGAAATGCTTCATGGAATTTTATTTAATTGCCTGTTTGACCTCCTCAGGCCTTTTCAGAAATTAATTTTCAATTCTTCTTTGTTAAGAAATATTGTCGTGGGCTCCATATGGAGTACCTTGATGAGGTTCCTTTCCAGTTATGAACGTGTTGCATGGCCGAAATTGGGAACTGGGATCTGTTTCAGTTGTGATAATCCCATTTCTATTTTTGGAAATCAAGAACACTGATCTCGGGCCATCTTTTGTCCTATAAAATGTTGCCAACTCAATAAGTTTGTTCATGTTTCTTGATTAACACAGAGAAACTTGAAGTGTGTTATTGTTCAATATGTTCTTTTCTGTATGGTTCTATACACTGTCTCATACAAGAGCATGGTTGTTCTCAAATTTTGTTGAGGACTCAACTTTATTCACTTACTTTTTCTCATGTTCTCTGTTAACAATTCCCATAGGCATTAGGTGTAAGGAATGTGTTGTACAGTTTGTCCTGCATATGTGAATTTCTTGCAGTCACATGGGAATATCTCTAATGAGGTGCCCAATGCTTTGTGGCCCCACATAGAAAACAAGCTATTTAAGTGGCCTCATGGTAAAGCGGCATGAAGAAAGACCATGTAATGCATCTACAGTTAATACCTAGTTTCCACGATCGCCCAGCTCCGTAGCTGCTGTCCATGCTCCAGGTGTGCATCCGCCGTAGGGGATGCAATCCCTCCTACATGGGATCGTGATGCCACTGAAAGTGGGATCCTGAGCTTGTTCCTACTCTAAGGGGATAGCAATTTGAAAGCAACATGTTGGAAAAATATCTCTCTTATCTAAGAAGCACTGTATCTGCATGTTACAGCTTGAAATTTGTAGGAAATCTGTCACATAAGTGTGTGTCTATATACTCTAGTAAGATGCAATATGCTAGTAAGATGCACCTGCTTTGCGGGTCCTATCAGAAGGGTTATGTAAATAATATAACAAACAATATGGTAAATGAGAAAACGACTCTCTCTCTTTATAGCATATTAGACATATCCTTGGCCAAATGAGTAAAGGTTGCACGTTATTTAAACATATCAAATAAAATATGATACATCAAATAACCTGAGAGAATATTATTGAGATCATAATTTTAACTATATTTAGTAATCTTAGAATAAACTAGTTAATTTATGCAATTGTTGTTGTTGTCATCATTATCATAGGTTCAGGATTCCTAATATAATTGTTATTGTTATAATCAATATAATATGCATCATCATCATCATCATTATCTAATTACAAATTTTAGTCTTGTAATATATTCATAATATTTATGATTCAAATATATGTATATATATTTATAATATTTAATTAGGATTGTTCTTATTTTTGCAAGTCTTATAATATTCATTAGACTATTACAGCTATGTTATTAGTATAATTAATATTATTTATATCAATCACATTTTTTGGTAATTAAAAACACTAATAATTATTGTAATCAAAATAATTAATTATAATAATTTAAATAAGAAAAAAGTTTATAAAAGGTTGCAATCTTAAAGTGTAGAATTACATATGCACCTCAAAAATCTATCATAAAATGTTGTTTTAATGTTAAAAAACCCTCTAATTGATCATCTCGGCATCAAAATGTATGAATATGAAAAAAGTAAAGATTTTGTGTCCCAGAAATAGTTCATCTTACGACACATTATCTAGACCGTTCATTTTCAAGATTTTCATATGTCCATTTACAAGCACTCTTGTATGCTAGATTTCAAATCAGGTGGTTGTGAGTGTGTATTAACTAGACTCTTAAGTTTAAAAAAAAATATTCTCAAACTTTGTGATACATCCCAAGCCATCCAATTTGGTATCTAATGGCTAGTAACAATTGTGACCTCCTTGTCACAAAGATAAATGGGGTCTCATAGTATAAAATCTCTTATATATATATATATATATGTGTGTGTGTGTGTGTATGTGTATGTGTATCTATATATATATATATATATATATATATAAATATATGTGTGTGTGTATGTGTGTGTCTATATATATATATATAGGGATATTCTAAACTTCACAACTCTTCAAATTACAAAGGTTCAAGATAGAGAGAGTTGTGAAGGGTAGATTTATTAATTTTGTTGTCTATTTTTTAAAAAACGTTACTTTTGTGGGGCAAATTTGTAAATATTACTACAAGACAGGGTATTTTTGTCATCTCCTTAAGGGGTAAAATTGAAATTTTAACTAAAGGACAATGGCACTCTTCAAATAAAGTTCCAGGACACTAACTTCCAAAATGCCATTGTACTTTTGTGAAAATTTCAATTTTGCCTTTGCTTAATGGTAAAGTTACCTGTTTAAATAATTTTTTAATGAAAAAATAATGATTGTTTTGATAAATACACCCATCACAACCCCTTCTAACTTGAACCTTTGTATTTTGAGGGGTTGTTAACTCTAGACAAACCCATATATATATATATATATATATATATATATATATATATATATATATATATATATATGAATTTTGGATATATAAATTTCCCTAAAAGAGCAAGTTATAGGATTGTTCTTTGGCTTGAAAGTTATCTTCGCTTTATGTGCATAGCACGTAGCAACTTACTTTGAAGGGATCTTGACCTTTTTCTTTTTTTTGAGAATGTTAACTGTAGGGGATCTTAACTTTTAAAATTCAAATAATTTTTACAAGATGTGTTTGTTAAGATTATTGTATAATTGTCAAGTTATTCTTCATCATTCACATTATTTTAACATATTTCTAGTTTTTCACTTTGTGTTCATTGATTCTGTAAAAATAATTCTTGAATAAAAATTTTATTTTATAAAAAATAATATATCTTGATTAGTTGATTTAATATATTAAACTTCTAACAACTTTTATTCCTGACAAAAAAGACCGATCCAATAATATCCCAATAAATTCCTATCTTAATAATTATAGTTGTAGTAAAGATCTTGAAAATGACGAGAGAAGGCATTTCATTTTTATGAATTTTTCTTATTGGATTTTGTGATGCACATCGACATATATAGGTCAATATATTTGTAAGTAATTCTTTTTAAGTTCCTAAGTTTACCCCTCTTTACTTATATATTTATTGTTTCCTTGCTTTGACACCTTTTCCCGCTCCCACACCTTATATATTTATTGTTTTCTTTACTTTTTTAAGCCTTCCAATCCATGCAACCCACATTCCAAACAACCCCACACTTGATAATATCGTCGAAGCTGTTTTAATTTCCCATTTGATGAGGCCCTTTACATATCCTTTTTATATGATTGGTTTGAGGAGTGTTTCGAGATTAAGGTGATTGCGGATGATATAACTAGTATGTGCTTTCATTTAATCAATTATAAATATCTTTTAATCAATACACTGTAGTCTCTCTCTCTATCTCTCTTATTGAGTCTTTTAATTCTCAGTTTTCATTGCGAAATTTGGGTTCGCTTATATCAAGTTTGAATTTGTGTATTCATAATGGAACTTGGTGTTTTAATAATTTTTTGATAGTAGGATTTAATTGTTTATTATCCACATCAGTGTATCAAAAGCGCTAGGCGGGCGGCTGCCCAGTTGAAAAAAAAGAAGACAGATGTCGAGAAGACAATTTTGATAATCCATGTTGTTAAAACAGTAAACTGTAAAACCATAAAAGTGTAGGATATAAAAGCCAACACTCAACGAAACAAAAATATACAGAAATTTAGAAAATATACAGTCTACACTCATGACTCAACATAACAGTCAACAGTCAACACTCAGCACCAAGAGGCAAGGGTCTTCAGTCGTTGTCATCATCATCATCTTTAGAAGGAATATCAACAGGGCAAGCCTCATCACATGCATCATAGTCGAAGCCATCATCATCAGAGTCATCTCCCTCTTCAATATAACGCTCGTCCTCCTCTGTTTCTTCTGAATCTGCCTCTTCCTCCTCCCCTTCTTCTACCTTCTGCTTATTAGTATGTGTAGTCTGTGCAGATGAGGCCCTAGGAGTCTTGTCTGCTCTGCCGTTTTTTTTATATTTCTCTGAACTCAAATATTGTATAATTTCCTCCCTGGTAGCCTCAGGAACATTTTTATACGGGGCAACATCCACCTTAATACTAGCAAAGTGTTTTTTAAACCGGTAAATGCCCCCATTAGTATCATTTCCACAATAATTACGTTTAATACGATTTTTATCACTTGGATTCAGGTTATAACCATATCAATGCGGATCACCACTCCGACTAGAACCTGGAGAAGATACTTCAATAGAACAAGGCTTATTTTCAATATTTTCTGGTTCTTCTAAATTCAGAAGATGTCTAATCTCATCCCGAACTGCTTCAAGAACTTTTGTACAAGAAGCAACATTACCTCTAACACCAGCAAGGTGTTTTTTGAGTCGGCTAATACCCCTATTGGTATCTTTTTCACAAAAATTACACTTTATTAAATTTTTATCATTTGGTTTGTGATTGTACTCATACTTCCTACCCGGATCACTTCTTCTAGAAGTAGCAGAAATAGATCTATGACAAGGATTTTGTTCTTGTTTTTTGTTTTACATAACTTATATATTGCTTAATCTCCTCTATAATAGCTTCAGGAACATTTTTACAAGGGGTATCATCTCCTTTAATACCGGCAATATGTTTATTAAACAGGTTTATGTCTCATTTTGTATATTTTTCACAAAAATTGTATCTAACGCAGTTTTTGTCATTTGGATTCAGGTTGTATCCATATTTCTAACCGAATCTCTACTCCGACTAAGTCTTGAAGAAGACATCTCAAAATAAAACAATCAATCTAAAAAATAAAGTTTTGCACTTACTTTGATTGTTCGAACTCCAAACTTTGAGACACTTCAATCCAATGAAATGTAGTTTTCTGGAGGTTTCTTTCTCTTTAAAAGGGGCTCTTGTGGGGTTTAGGTTTCAAATGAACCTAAAACCCCTCCTTCTAACCTTTTATATCTTAAAAAAAATTAAAAACAAAAAACAAAAAAAAAACATTTCCCCCTCTGGGCGATGTGCCCAAGCCTTCTGGACTGCCAAGCGGTCGCCTAAGCACTGGGCGGTCCGTTTTTTTGAACAATGATCCACATTATTAATTTAGGAAAAATATGATGTAACATCTTTCTTTTCTTGATTGGTATCTTGATTTAATGAAGAATGAGAATATCATGTACAAAATTGTAACAATTGTCAAGGTTAACTCAAGCTATACAAAAAGTTACAAAAAATTGGCCTATAACGAGGAATGCACTACAAACAACTCTTGCCTATGTGTTCCTCTTTTGCTAGTGAGACAGCTAAGCTCTATGCTACTTTCCAAGTACACACAAAACTTACTTGAATATCCATACATTTTTCAAAAGTCCCATCAAGATAGTGAGCCAATCTTTGTCTGATTATGAAGTGCCAACCAAACAATAGTAGCCCCAATGGCCCAGATACAATCTTGTCTGATCTAACAAATGGATATGGGCAAAGTTTTGTTCTATATATCTGGTTGACCTGAACTTTGTAAGAACACATGAGCCTGACTAAGTTCACCAAAAAAAAAAAAAAAAAAAAATTGAAAAAGCTAAATTGACAAAAATTCCCTTGCTACACTCATTGATAGGGACGAGGGCATTTTTGGTGTTCCTTGATGTAGCACACATCCCTAAAGTTGAGATCCATTGGATTTATAAAAGTAAAATTAACATTCAAACATAGAGGCCCCATGCTGGCTGTCATATCAACCCATATTCAATTTGGGCTGTTGTGCTAGTTATGTTTCAAAAGTTATTCACGCTATATGTTTATTTTATTTATACTAGTGAGAAAAGCAAGGACTCATATTAAAACTAGCTAGGGTCTTGGATCCATGTCTAGTCTGACAGACTTGGCTGAGTTTGTCAGTGACTTGGTTGAGGTTGAACAATAAAATAATAAATCATTGGGAATGTCCGTACTGGCTAGTTCCCATATGTTTGGTTTCAAGCTTGGTATGGTATCGAGCCTAAGTGACTTGGGCTAGTCTGAGTGGACTTTCCCGAGTTGTCCAACACACACGCGCACACACACACATATACACTTATTCTAGAATACCATCCTAATGGTTATTTTATAAACTTCTACTCCAAAATATTTGACAATAAGTTGCTTTATATGAGCTAAAATTACCCATATATTTTCCTTATCAAATCAGAGGAGGGCATGATGTGTAATTGTGAATGCTCCAAAAGTTCAAATTTCAAAATAAAAATTGATTTTTTTTACATTTCGGATTTAATTGAAATTTTGACGGTGTGTATGCCTTAATAAGGCACACCTAAAAGGCTGCAAAAGAATAATTCAAACAGTAAATATGACCCAAATAGCCCTACAATTATTTTAGGGGTATTTTGGTCATTTTTGTTTTGATGATTCTTTCTTTTGTAAATTTGTTTTTTGGTGGATGATGCTGTGATGTACTCATGCCCCAAATTTTAGATGAATTTGATCTACAGAACTAAAAAATACAAATCCACAGTCCCAACTATCCATTGAGAGGGTTTTGAAAATTTGAACTTTGGGATTATTTACAATTATGGAGTAAAGGTTTCTTAATCCCTATTAGAATGGTGTTATATATATATATATATATATGGAAAAAGCTTGGGTGAGCCCACTAGCTCATGAAATAGTATGAGCCCAACGGCCCTGATTGAATCTGGGCCGATCTGACAAACACATATGTCTGGTAGTGTTTGAATTTTAATTTTTTTTTCTACAAATTCAAATCACTTGAAATTTTAGACGTGTGTTCTTCTCATCAAGCCGCACCTAATAAAAATATATAAAAAAATAATTTGCAAAAAAGACCAAAATACCTCAAAACTTTTCGAGGGTATTTTGGTCAATTTATTTAATGTAAAATATTTTTTTTAATATTTTTTGAAGATTCACCTATTTTTTATGTACACGAATTTCAAGTGATTTGGATTTGTAGAAAAAAAATTAAAATTCAAACACTATTGGACATACTTGATCGTCAGATCGGCTTAGATTCAATCTAGACCGTTGGGCTCATTTTTTCCTGTGAGCTAGTGGGCTCACCCTAGCATCTTCCTATATATATATATATATATATATATATATATATATATATATATATATATATATATATATATATATATATATATATATATATATATATATATATATATATATATATATATATATATATATATATATATATATATGAGGTTTTGGTCACCCTTGGGTAGACTACTACAATCACCGGCCTAGCTCAAAAATATCCATGTTAGAGCCCTTTGCTTCACCTTTGATTTTGCATACGCGCTTTCATGAATCCCGTAAACAAACTCAAGAAAAGATGTTGAAAATAAAACCTAGAAAGCAGTTTTATAGGGGGAGAGAGAATACAGTGAACTGCCAGCTCTACAGCTTAATGAATGGCTAGATCTAGGCCTCTGGGAAAGTTATTTGACCCTTGTGTGGATGGCGTAATCATGATGAGCAATATAAAGAAAAAGTTCTAGGGTTCTTTGAGACCTAGATCTGACTGTCCAAAAATGGATGATTTTGTTAACTGTTTTGGTGGGGCTTTTTTGTCACTTTTAAGATGCAAGCTTTTGATTTTGAGATTAGTGTCTAGGATGGGTAGGTTTGGATCCATAGGACCCCTCTTGCATGGTTCTTGACTTCTAAGTTAAGGGGACACTGTGGCAGTCCCACCCTAAGGAGATTAGATCTTTTTCTGTGCTCGTGTGTCTTTATTAATATAGATTTTTTTAAATAGATAGATCAATTGTTTGGAAGACATGATATACTAAAAGTATCTCCCATGCATTGCATGGCCATTGACTACTAGTTTATGCTAAGGGAAAGGACATTCACTAGGTGATATATCACATTAATATTGGCTGTACTTTACCCCTGCAAGTTGTCAAAAATTCTGTTGTAACCCATGCTGAGATAACATCACTACAAATGTCTGTTACCTTTATATAACTTTTTATCATGCCCATAACAAATGAATGTGGGCACACCTTCACCAAGAAAACTGTATCTATTAAATAGTGGAGGCATTTTTTTTCCAAAATAAGGGGTTTCATCTAGGATTACACGTAACATCAAAATAAGTGTCAATTTTGGTATTTTTGGCATTGGATTATCCTCAATTGATGTGTATGAACCACTTTTGTAACTTGCAATGGGTTCTGGCAAACTTCTCATTCTAGTTTTAGGAACACCCTGAAATAGAATTGGACTTAGTTACCGGATATGCTGATGTGATGTGTATGGAAGCAGGTGAAAAAGTAGTTAAATGGACACTTTTTCTATAAGACTTTATTGCGATAGCTATTGCAATTTTGTTTTGATGAATGGCATGCTTTCTTCAACTCTAGATACTTAGGAATTGTGTTTATGCACTAAATGTAATTTCTATTTGAGGAGAAGGGGATATGATGGTAACTTGTCCTATGAGAAGTTCAGTAGTCATAACTGTTGGAGTGGTTGTCCCATCGACGTTGTGGCTTGTGCAACCAACATAGTTTAGTGTCATTTTTTCCTAAGCAACCAAAATTTTCCTTGGATCTCTTTATACTTGATTTTTGTTGCTTTAGATAAATGCTTAATTGTCCTTTGCTTTAGAATAGATAATGATTTTATTTTTGTCATTGGAAGTCACAGGATTTTTTACATGAGTCTGGATCTGTTGCTAATAAAAGTCAGTTTTGTGTTGGGAAGAAAACAAGGCAGATGAACTCTACTTTTCCTAAGGTCTGTTCTGAAGTAGCTGACATATCATTTTCTTCTGCTGCCTTTATGAATGCCCATAAATATGCTGCAACTCCAATTTTATTGATGCCCTATCCTAGTTGTGCGGCTTCTCTAACCAACATCTGATCTCCATAATGACATATTGTCATTTTATTTTTGAGCAACCAAAATTTGTCTTGGGCCTATTTTTCACTTTGATAAATGCATATTTCCTTTTAGCTTTGAAATGGACACGAAAATGATTTTTAACATGGGAAATAGCAGGATATTTTACATAAGTCTGAATATATTTTCAATAGAAGAAATCATTGCGGATGAACTTTGAGTTTTTCTAAGGTAGGTTCTTGAAGTGGCTTACCTATTATTTTGTTATGCTCAATATCCTTGTGTCTCTGACTCCATTGCTATTGGACTGTGTCCCTATCCTAGTTCCAAGGCTAGTGCCACCAATATCTGATCTACATATTATCATTTTTCTTGAGCAATAAAAACTTGTAGGTGCATCATTTTCTTTAGCTTCAGAATGGATTGTGGCATTATTTATTTCATGGGAACTTGCAGGATGCTTTTCATGAGTCTGATCTTGTTGCCAATAGAAGTCAGACTACGAAGAAATCAGTGCAGATGAACTCTATTTTTCCTGAGGTTTGTTCTTGAAGTGGCTGACCTATTATTTTCTTGCTTTGCATGTATATATTTCCTTACTTTATACAACAAAAAAGAATATATGTTCTTACTTTATAGATCCAATGCTATTTTTAGATGGAATCAGATGTCTTTGCCCAAGAATCTCTAAACGATAATGGTGCTTCCGTGAAAGCTAGTAAAAAACCCGTTAGGCAATTGAATGCGGTTCTTGCACTTCAGGTATTCATAAGTTTGAGCACTCTGTAAGAATGAACTGTTTTTGTGTTCAACATTAATTGGATAAATTTCTAATAGTTGATCTGCTGTATATTTTCAAGTGATGAAAGTTGTGTTATTTGCAGGCATCATCTGCTTATGCTCGCACTTCCAAATTTCGTAAGAAAGGCCCTGTTAAGAGAAAGTAGCATTTAGGTTCTCGATTATCAAAAGGAAGTCAGAGTGGCACGGTTGCTGTGGGAATTATTGATGATTGCCATGGAGGTCCAAATTGTAGTCTTCCAAGAGATGTAATTACAGGATGTTCAGGGACTGTTGATGCCTGCATTCCAAACACTGGTAGCTTTAGTGATATTGACAATGAAATAGCTAGAGCATATTGTTTTAAAGAGGCACCTCAGCCACATCTACCTGAAGCTTCCTCGACTTCTTCCAAAGAGAAAGAAATGGATGTTATGGCAAGTAATCAACTGCCAAACCGTTCTTTCCCAAGCATGACAATATGCTCAAAGAGTCAACAGTCCCTGAACATCAAGGCTGAGAACATTGAATACAGTCAAACTAGTCCTTCAAAGAGTCAGGCGGCGAATGTGCAAGCAGTGGATAAAATGAAGGGGGAAAATAATGGCTCTTCGAGCGCCAATATGCAAGTAGTGAACATGAATGGCAAAAATAATGGTGCTTCTGATAGAGATGAGGTAGATCATGTTCCATTGGAGGACAGGGTTAAAATCTCAATCTCAAGGGAGCTATCTGCGATGGATGATATCAGTAACACTGCATGCTTAGCAACAAATGCATGAGATTTGATTATTTTGACTCTCTTGATTCCATCAACGACGAAGTTTAGCCACATCCCCTTGAAAAGGAAGGTTTGGTAAGACATTTGAAATTCATACTTAAAAGTAAAATAAAATATTAGGAAGATTTGGTAAGACCTATACTTCTTCGAAGAAAAAATTTTCAATTCGACGAATACTTATTTTATTCAATGAAATCTTATTTAAAGCCTCGCTCAAGGACAAACTGATGTTTTGCATGAATGAAAAATCTAATGTCAGCTACTGTTTATAATGATAATGTCATTTAAAATTTTCGATTTCTAATAAGAGTAATGATCCTATATGCCTCTCCCCTATCCATATGTGTAGTAGGACTTCAAATGATCACCATTAAAGTTGGTACGGATTTTTAAAAAAATTATCAAATGGGTGTCGGACTTGAGTTTTTTATAGATCCGTATCAAATTTAATGGTGATCCTTTGGGGTCTTATACACATGGGTGGGAGAGGGTCCTATAGGATCGTTGCTCTTCTAATAAGGGACACGTATAATCCCATTATATGCAAACTTAAACTCTTACATGTGGCCGTTACAAATTTAATTTTTTACCTTTTCTTTTTTTACATGTGATTTTCATTTAAGCCCTTTCTTTTTTCTTCTTTTTTAATTGTGATCTTTAATCTTTTCATTCTCTTATTTTTGATGTGGAATGGGAATCGCCAATCAGAAGTGGTTCATTGGGCTGATTCTTTCTCGGAATGAAAAAAGGAAAATGGTTTGATAGGGTTGCAACCCTATCAAAATAAGTAACGCCTCTCCTCAAAACTCATTGAAAGTTGCAATACTCATTGAAAGTTGCAATTTTGGAATTGGAAAACCTTCAAATCGATCAACTCAGCCTTGAATTATTGTTGTGAGAAAAAATTCAGATTCCAAGTTCTCAAAATAGTATATATTGTAACAAATTATCTAGATCATCCATTTTGTCTTAAAAATAAGTGTTCATGGATCTGCAAGATCTGTACCACTTTTTAAGCTTCAAATTTAATAGTCGGCATCGGAGTTTGATATTTAATTCATCATGGTGATTTTCAATGTCCAAAGCGCTTTCTAGATGAGGATTTGAAGTGAGGCTTTATTGTGTTTTGCCTTAAATAAAAAATTTGGCAATATTTCCTCTAATTTTCGTTATTCCATGTATGATAGGTTGTGTGATGATTTACCAAGATAGTACATATGATCTGAATCTTTGAACCTTTTTCTTAAAAAAAAGGGAAACTTACTTAAATATCCGTTTTAATTTTTGTTATTACCACAATACCGAATACTTTCCGTTATTACTGATATTTCCGTTCTTTGGACTTCATAACAATTTTTTTAAAAAAAGATGAAACTACCTATTTTTTATTTTTCAAAAATCAAAATCATGCTAATTTCAGTTTTTGAAACATCGAAAGAACCGAACATTTTAAAACTTCAGTTCTTCGATACCCGAAAAAAATTCACTCCCAAAATCAGTAAGTTTCAAGAAAAAACTAGAAGCCATCAGTCTGCTCTTCAAAACCTCACAGCCATGGCCTCTTCGATTAGCAAAGATGGTTTCAGATCGAGAGGTGTTAGGGAGAGAGGGGCCTTTGATTGAGAGAGAGGGTTTTAGAGAGATAGAGAAGGTCTCTCCGATTAGCAAAGATGGTTTCAGAGAGAGGTTTCAGGTAGAGAAGGGGTTTGAGAGAGATAGAGAAGGGCTCTTCGATTAGCAAAATTGGTTTCAGAGAGAGAGGTTTCAGGAAGAGAGGGGGTCTCTAATTGAGAGAGGGGGAGTTTGAGAGAGAGGGTTTCAGAGAGATAGAGAAGGGGTTTGAGAGAGAATACACAGATGACCTACAAGAGAATTTTTTTTCGGTTCTTCAAAAAGCAGAGGCCCACCTTAGTCAGTATGCTCTTCAAAACCCCAAAACCATGGCCTCTCTGATTAAGAAAGATGGTTTCAGAGAGAAGTTTCAGGGAGAGAGGGGGTCTCTGATTGAGGATGGTATCTATTCGATAAAGAAAGATGGTTTTAGAGAGAGGTTTCAGGGAGCGAGGGGTCTCTGATTGAGGATGGTTTTAGAGAGGTTTCAGGGAGAGAGGGGGTCTCTGATTGAGAGAGGGATGTTTTAGAGAGAGAAGGGTTCAGAGAGAGAGAATGGCTCTTCGATTGACAAAGATGGTTTCAGAGCAAAAGGTTTTAGGGAGAGAGGGGTCTGATTGACAGATGGGGGTTTGAGAGAGAGAGAAGATCTTCGATTAACAAAGATGGTTTCAGAGAGAGAGAGAGAGAGAGGGGTTTGAGAAAGAGGGTCTCAAAGAAATAGAAAGGCTCTCCGATTGGCAAAGATGGTTTTAGAAAGAGAGGTTTCAGGGAGAGAGAGAGGGATCTCTCATTAAGAGAGGGTGGGTGTGAGAAAGAGATGGTGGGTTTGAGAGAAAAAGGGTTTCAGAGAGGTAGAGGGGTTTCAGAGATTGAGACAGGTAGATAGAGAATACGCATAGGATTTACAACAGAGAAAAACAATTTCGGGTATTGAAGAACCAAAATTGGCGTGATTTCAATTTTTGAAAAACTGAAAATGGGTAGACTCATTATTTTTTAAAAAAAGTTGTTATCCAAAAAACGGACATATCAGTATTAACATAAAATTTGGGTACTTTGATAATAATAAAAACTAAAATAGATATTTATGTAATTTTCCCTAAAGAAAATAATACCACTTATTTTCTTCAAAACTATCAACTAATTCTAGACCTGGTATGAACCCAGGAATAAGGCCTAAGCGTGATGGACTAGTGTTTGACCTTGGCAATGGTTTATACTTAGTTCGACTCTTACCATTTAAGTTGCTGAATAAAAAGACCAAATGAAGGGTGCATTACCTAAGAAACTTTAGGTTTCTTTTGTAAGTTAGTTTGTAACCGTACTCTTCCCACTCAACGATTATGGAATGTGTGAGTACACGTGAGACCAATGTTTTTGGAGTTGCCGTCTTTGGACGGAGGCGAGTTACTTGATTGAGTCTGTAATACATCTGAGTCATCTATAAGGCTCAAAAGCCTTTAATAAATTAGAAAAAAAAGAAAAAAAAGAAAGGTAATAAAAGTAAAAATAAAACAAAAAACAACATTAAAAAGTCAAAATGAGCTTTAAAAAAATATTAAAAATATAAGTTTAGAAAATTTGATTTATAACAATTGCTTAAAGTATAATAAAATAAAGGGAAAAGTTTATATAGAGCCGAGGCGCTAAACAATCAAATTCAAGCCTACCTCAAAAATTTCACTAGAAAAGATTGTTTTGATGCCCAAATATTCTCAAATTCATCATCTCGACATCAAGATGCATGGACATGAGAAAAAAAATGGATTTCAAGTTTTGGAAATAGTGTATTTTGTAGCGCACTTTTGGACTGTCAATTTTCAAGATTTTTAAGTTATCATAGTTCTGTAGATCTACACTATTTTTTAAGCTTTAAACTTTATAAATAAAGATGAAAATATATTTTAAGGCTATCAAAAAGATTTTCAGTTTTGAAACCATATTTCTCGACACTACCTGAAGGTAGGCTCTAATTTGTTTGTTTAGAGCCTAGGTTCTATACAAACCGCACCCTAAAATAAAATACATCTAAGTGAGATTACGAAGTAGTGAAAAATGGATTTCAAAAAAACACTTTGTGGGCAGAAATAATCCAAAAAAGAAAGAAAACTATAAAAATAAGTAATTATGGCCAAAATATTTCCCAATCTTTTTCAAATCAATAGAAAACATTTAAGGAATTGTCTACAAAGAGACATTTATCTTTTGTAAATGGAGGTCACAACTATTCCTACTCACTAAATGTAAAATTGGATGGCTTGGGGTGAGTCATGAAGTTTGAGATTTTTTTGTTTTTTTGGAATTTTATGTCTATTCAATGATACTCTTACAACCACCTATTTGAAAATTTAAAGGATAAGAATAATTGTTATCTTTATGTATAAAAAATAAATAATCTCTTTGTAGACAATCCCGACATTTAAAACCTATTACTAATAAATTTCTTATTTTTTATTTTTTTAGATTTTTTTTAAAAATTTGCTACTTGACCACCCTAACCGGCCAAAATCGGTACATGGCCAGTTGCTGCTTTCAGCAACCCGACCTGGTCCGGGTCAACCTGGTCTATTTTGCAAACATTGTTCGCTCGTTCTACTAGCACTCTAAAATTCCATGTGGCTTCTCCGGTTCTCAACGGTGCCCAACTATTTTAGAGAGAGAAGAAAATAAAAAGTTGAGAGGTTAAAGACCACCGGTTGCCTTGTTAATCACCATTGAATTATGTAAAGGGCTTACACTTTAAGGCCGCCTAGATTCACATTTTATATGTAGAAAAAGTTTACATTGAGCCAAGGCTCTAAACAATCAAATTAAGCATACCTCAAAAATTTAACTAGAAGGTGTTGTTTTGATGCTCAAATATCCTCAAATTGATCATCTCGACATCAAGATGCATGGAAATGAGAAAAAATAGATTTCAAGTTTTAGAAATAGTGCATCTTGCAACACATTTTTGGACCGTCAATTTTCAAGTTTTCATAGATCTACTTGATTTATACAATTTTTGAAGCGTTAAATTTTATAATTAAGGATGAAAATATATTTTAAGGCAATCACAAAGATTTCCAGTATTGAAACCACATTTCTCAACGGAATTTGAAGGTGCGCTTTTAATTGTTTAGATCCTCGGCTCTATACAAACCGCATCCTTTATATATAGAAAAGTAAATTATTTTGATAGGGCTGCAATATTAAAATAAGTGAAGCCTTGTCTTAAAACTCGCCAAAAGTTGTAGTTCTGACATTGTGGAAGCTTCAAATCGATCATCTCATCCATGACCATTATTATTGTAAAAAAAATTTGGATTTCAAGCTTTAAAAATAGTGTATGTTGTAACACCTTATTAGAGTGTCCATTTCACCTTTTTCCAAATCACTCAAATTGACACCAATATTACTCTCTATATACCCCATCAACCTATTGGCATTATTGTTTTCCCTTTTTGCTAACTTTTTAGGGTAATCAAATTTTGATTAGTTTCTATTTTATAGACACCCTTTTGCTAAGGAAATTCCAAGAACTAGAACCCTAGAAACCATACTGACTGCGCTAGACCTTTTCCTTACCGTTACAAATAAAAATCCTAGTTTTCCCCTCGCTAGATGCCCATTTTCCTAACCTAAGTTATCAAAAGGACCACAACACACTAGTACACTCTGTACTCAAACTCCATACAACCCACTATACACCACAATCAATTAAAGCCTAGCTGGTTAAACTCTAAACCTTTTAATTAATCTTACTAGTTTAACTCGTAAACTTATTTAGTTACCCCCAAACTTGCAAACTAAAGCCTAACTCACCTTAAACCTGCAAAATTAGGTTCACACCTACCAAAATAGGCTAGGACCCCTCTCAAAACCTTCTAAAGCGAGACATAAGCATAAGGTTAGTCAAACCCTTACACCATTGGCCCCTAATTCATGTTATTACTCAAAACCCTAATTTTGAAAAATAAAATTTAAAAGTATTACTTAATGGGCCAATTACAGCTCAAAATCTGTATACACGTACTACAAGCAATCCAAAAATGCTCTAACTAACATGTGGAGATAGGCGGTGAGTTGTCAAGGCCATCCACTCTTCGCGAGCCTAATGAGGTAGGTGAGTGCATGGCACACAAGCCTATGCGCACCCCAATCAAGGCCGTGCAAAGATGGATGACTCAAATTTGTCTGTCACCTCTTGGAGCTGTCACATCGATTTTGGGAGACCTTTGTTAGACTTTTTAAGTGAATCCTTGCTGCACTAAACCCTCGATCCTCAAACCTTATCTTATAAAAAACCTAACCCCAAGCCCTATTCTAGTAAGCCTTATAATACCATAAGATCCAGTAGACCACACCTAGACCCAATCCTAACTGAATAAACACCAAATTATACCATAACCTATTGGCAAGACCCTAGACCACCTATCCCAAATCTAGGTCCCATAAGATCCAGTAGACCACACCTAGACCCAATCCTAACTGAATAAACACCAAATTATACCATAACCTATTGGCAAGACCCTAGACCACCTATCCCAAATCTAGGTCCCATAAGATCCAGTAGACCACACCTAGACCCAATCCTAACTGAATAAACACCAAATTATACCATAATCTATTGGCAATACCCTAGACCACCTATCCCAAATCTAGGTCCTTATCTCAAGCTTGAACAACTAAGACCCAACTTAATCAACTTAGACATAATAGGCAAATCCTCAAAGACTGGTAGAAGTTGTCATTTGAAGTCCCTACTTTGATCAGGCCATGGTTCTTGGTGCTGGGTCTGCAGGCCTAACCTTCAATTATGTATCTAATTCTTTTTGTTTTACTCTTATTATTTTACTTGCATGCTTAGTTTAGTTTAACTTATCTTAATTTTCTTTTTCTAAAACCTCTTATAAATCTCTCCCCCTCTTTCTCCCAAAGCTTTTCAAAGTGTGAGCTTTTATCAGATTTCTTGTTTCAGTGCCTTGCAAGCCGGCTCAGCTAGTTGTCCCAGGTCAGCCCTTTCAGTAATTATAATTCATCAGAACCCCATATAAGCTACTTCTGAGTGACATTGTTTAAGCTTGAGGTTAGGTCGAATGGGTGAGTTGTTCGCCTCAAAATAGAGCATAAATGCATTTATATAGCCCAAGAACCCCTTGCGAATTGCATTTTTTATAAAAGAAGCCCAATAAGCATATATCAATCGATTTAGTTTTATAGAAATCTATTGAAAGGACTCTAATTTATTTGTTAATAAGACGGAAAGTAGTGCAAAACGAAAAGAGAACTGGATGACATATGCAAGTAAGATACACAGAGAAAATCAGATTTTAGCAACAATGTTTGATGATGGTAGACTGACCCGATTGAGTCCTAGCAACATGAATGAGTTTCAGCAAGTTAAATCACAATAGAATGACCAACTTTAGATTTGGAGGAGTTTCGGCAATGAGGACAAGTTACCAAATATCACCGTCTAGTAAGAAAAGATTTGAAAAAGAAGACTTTTGGTCCCCGCTACAACTTTAATACAAGATCTCAGCAGTGGCAAAATATTTTAATGATAGAACAATAGGAGCAATAGAGATTTGAGAGATCAAAGGACCATGTGGAAGAAGATGGATTTTTCGATCTTCATCTTGTGGAAAAGGTCTTGTATACGTATGCAGAGGTTGATGCATTACACATCCCATGCAATATACAAAAAAAGAAAGAATATATCATAATATATGCAACTGGTATGATAAAGGAAAGATCATCTTAACACATATATTATACAATTGTATGATAAAAGAAAATTATCCTATGATATCTAAGATACAGGAAATATACATGTACATTTTTAGCCTTGTTTCTTTACTAAATAAGTTATTGGTCACTTGGCCTACAGTCACTCTTCCTTCTGATGTTGAATTATACAGTGAAATAACCATTTTTCCCCAACTATCTGCCAAGATACCAGCAAAAACAAAACTTTTAGCTCGTCATCTAATGACATCATCATTGATGATATTCAGTTAATGAGACTTTACATCTCATGTAAAAGCTTGGATTTTGTTCTAACTTTCGTTACCTCAAAACAAACTCAATCAGGTAAATTAAGTCATATTAGATTGGCTTTTAGAACATTTCTTTAAAAGTAACCAACTACTATTACCTGCAGTCTCTTGTTCATACAAGTCCAGCAATTTTTCCCAAAAATGAACTATTACCTGCAATCTGCGATAGTTTTTTTATTTTATGAAATTTCTCTAGCTTGATACATTGTATGCACCATTGCCCGTTAAACTTTAATATAGGCTGCCATTTTGAGTCCACTCGATAAATTGTAAGTAATGAGAATTTATGGTAATTTAATTAATTATAAAACTATTTACTCATTTGGTTAAGTTTCTATAGAAAAGCTTGTGTCATGAGTATCTAAACACCGACATATTCCAGAGTGTGTATTCTGAATTTTTTTTTCTTTAAACTCATTTTCTCACTTGGATAACTAGGTAAACAAAACGACGAAAAAGAAAGAATTTGAGTACCTGAAAACCTATATAGATTTCAAGCTAATTCAGGGTGCGCACTATACAATTTTTTTTCTTAGGCAAGTGACCTACTTAAATAGGATTTTGTTGTTTTGAAATTTTGAGAACCAAGAATCACCCGAAATTTTTTTCTTTTACAGAATTTTAAGTCGAAACACATACATAGGTTTCATGCATATCCAAGTCGTATAATTTGTTTAAACCCATTTTCTGCTCGAATAAGTTTTTAGGTAAAAAAGAAAGGATTTTTATGTACTTACATAGTAATAGCGGTGCACTTTTTTTAAAAAAAATCCAAATGCACCCTCTCGTAACAATTTATAACCAAAATAAAAAAGAAACAATTGATACAAGATTCCAACTTTATACTATAGGAGTAAGATGTACTTAAAAAATTCACTAGAAAAAGGTGTTTGGAAAGTTGGAAAGCTTTCTAATTGATCATCTTGACATCGAGATGTATGAATATAAAAAAAGAAAATAATTTCAAATCTTAAAAATAATATGTAAGAAGTTCCGAGGACCCTCAATTTTCAAGATTTTCAAGTGCTTATGGAGCTTGTTTGGGTACATGGATTTTAAAGCATGGATTCTTAATATCTTGGATTTTTCCAAAATCCATCGTTTGGATTGTTTAATGACTAGGATACCTCATATCAGGAAAATCAACATCATGAAAATAACACCAACTCTTTCATGATTTCATTTCCACACCAAAACCTGTTTTGCTGTATTTCCAAAGCCCAGGGATTTCACTCATTGGCTCCCATGACTCGAAACATAAAGAGCATTTGATAGGTATGAAAATTTGAGAGAGAAAGAAAGAACCTAATTTTTTTAAAGAGATAAAACCTTTAAAAAAATTTAAAGAGAGAAACTACCTCAAATTTTAAATTTTAAAGAGAAAAAGTATGTTAAAATTTTAGAGAGAGAAAGTATGTTAAAATTTTAGAGAAAGTATCAATTGTTTTTTTATAAAGATGAACTATCGCAAAATTTTGAAGAGAGAAATTATCTAAAATTTTAATTTTTAGAGAGAGAAAATATGTTAAAGTTTTAGAGAGAAAATATATTAAAATTTTAAAGAGAGAAAATATGTTAAAATTTTAGAGAGAGAAAGTATCAAAGTTTTCTAGAGGGATGAATTATCTCAAAATTTTAGAGAGAGAAACTATCTCAAAATTTAATTTTTAGAGAGAGAAAGCATGTTAAAATTTTAGAGAGAGAAAGTAGATTAAAATTTTAGAGAAAGAAAGTATCAAATTTTTTTAGAGCGATAAACTATCTCAAAATTTTAAAGAGAAAAGAGAGAAAGTACATGAAAATTTTTAGAGACAGAATCTATCTCAATTTTTTAGAGAAAGAAACTATTTCAAAACTTTTAGAGAGATAGGCATTATCAAATCTTAAATTTTTGATAGATAAAGTATTCTTAAAATTGTAGAGAGAGAAAGTATTATTAAACTTTTAGAGAGATTATTACAAATTCTAGAAAGAGAAACTGCAAAAAATATTTTGGAGAGAGAACTATCTCGTTTTTTAGAGAGAGAAACTATCTTGAATTTTGTGCTTTAGAGAAACTATCTCAAATTTGGAATTTTAGAGAGAGAAAATATATGTACATTTTAAATATAAAATTATATCAAATTTTAGAGAGAGAAACTGTTAAAAAAAAATTAGAAATAGAAACTATTTCAAAATTTTTGGAAAGAGGAACTATGACAAAATTTATGTTTTAGAGAGAGAGTATTTTAAAATTTTTAAAAGATGAACTATATCAAATTTTAGATAATGAAAGTACATGAAATTTTTTGAAAGAGAAACTATTTCAAAAAATTTTAGAGAAAAACTATCGCATAATTTAATTTTTAGAGAGAGAAAGTATCTTAAATTTTAAACTTTAGAGAGAGAAAGTATATCAAATTTTAAAGAGTGACTATCAAATTTTAAATACTATTTCAAAATTTTAGTGAGGGCAACTATCTTAAGTTTAAAGTTTTAACGAGAGAGATCTTAAAATTTTAGAAAGAGAAACTATATAAAATTTTAGAGAGAGTAAAGCATCTAACAATTTTAGAGAGAGAAATTATGTAAAAATTTTTAGATAGATAATTTCAAATTTTAAATTTAGGATAAAAAGTATATTAAATTTTAGAAAGAGAAACCATACCACATTTTAGAAAAAGAAACCATCTCAAAAATTTTATAGATACACTGTCTCGAATTTTGAGTTTTAGAGAGATAAAACATATAAAAATTTTTAGAGAGAGAAATTGTATCAAGTTTAATTACCAACAAATAGACAAAAAAATGATGGCAAAGAATCCATTAATTTTGTATTGTTTATCTAAACAAGTGATGGCAAAGAATTCATTAATTTATTATTGTTTATCTAAGCAAGAGATTCGAGGAATCCATGACAAAAATGCATGGTTTTGAAAATCCATAGATTTACTTATGATTTCAAATCTGATTTCAAATATGTAATATTCCTAATTTCCCCCTATCCAAAACGGTCGCATAGATCGCCTCTATTTTTAAATCTGCTTAAAACCGGTGTTAACCTGATTCGAACGCAGCAATCTGCTTATCATCCAGTGACCTTGAAGCCAGGCTCCTCGCCCAAATGTCTATTGCACTTTACATGCATTGCATCTGGAATAAACCTTCCTCAGCTTTAACAGCCACGCCTATTCTATAAATGGATATTCACGATCTTTTTACTCCCTATTTAATCTTAATCTTCCCGAGAAGGAAGAAGAGAAAATCTTTCATGCCTAATATGGAAGATTTTGCAGGCATGGCGGGATTTGCCAATTTCCATTGAGAGAAAGACAGTGCATAAGAGAGAGAATTAGGGCATTGAGAGAGAGAGAAGTAGGGCAGTGAGAGTTCAGAGTTCAGAGGGAGAGAGAGAGAGCTGGTTTGTATTTCTAAAAGTGGAGGAAGATGACCTGAGAAAGGGACCGAGATGGAGAAAGCGCCCCAACGTGTGTTACAATATTTCATCTGCTCCTCCTCAGTCCGCTTCCATGCCTCCAGTACCATCTGCTTCTCGTTACAGTTTTTCATCTGCTCCACCTCAGTCCGCTTCCATGCCTCCAGCACCATCTGCTTCTCGTTACAGTTTTTCATCTGCTTCACCTAAGTCCGCTTCCATGCCTCCAGCACCATCCGCTTTTCGTTACAGTTTTTTATCGGCTCCACTTCAGTCCGCTTCCATGCCTCCAGCACCATCTGCTTCTCGTAAAGATCCATGGAAGTCTCCCACGTTTTCAACCTGCTTTCGAAGAATCTGCAACTGTAAAACAATTTAGGATAAATCATGCTTGTTTCCATTATCTATTTAAGCAGTTAGATGAGTCCCTCGTTTCCCGTGAAAGGTAGGCTTTCTTTGATTTCTTGGTTTTCTGAACTGGTTTTGTATTTTTGGAAACTGAAATTGTTTTGCTGGGCATGCAGGTTTCTCGTGACGAGAGAGGAAAATAATTCTAGAAGGGAACGTGCTGTTTGGGAACGGGAACAGTTTATGGATTCCTTCCTGCTTGAGCTCGAAGAGCTGAAGCAGGATGCTTCATTTTACAAAGACAAGTATTTTTCATTAACAAATCAATTGGATGGGAAGCCGTCTAATGGAAAGGTATTGGCTTCAATTTACTTTTAGAATGTTATCTGGTCTTTGCTGTTTTTACTGAAAATCGAAGTTACTCTTTATTGGTTAAAGCTAGTGGTATTTTAATGGTGCATGCAAGCTGAATTCATCTCTGGTCTATTGATTTCGTGGGAAACACGTGCATCAGATAAAGATGTATGGCCACAATGATGTTTTTGAGTTCTTATTGGTTGCATACCATGCCCATAGGAGTACTTAAAACTGTAAGAATCCCATGGGCATCTTAGAAATCCTTATATTTCCTTATCATACAATGCTGTCATATTTATATGACAAAATGCAATCATTTGTATGCAAAATATATTTATATGAAAGAGCATAGTATGAGATTTCTTGGTTTTGGGATCAGAACATCTATAACCATTTTAAACTAATAACTAGCTAAACTATATGAATGAATTTGGAAACAAACTTTACCTGCATGGCTATTAGGATCTGAGCTTATCAATTTGGAGTTAGGATGGTAAAAGGCGTTTTCTTTAGGGAGTTGGAATGATGATGAGTTGCACAATAGTCAAGAATGAAGATCTATTCAGGTGGATTGATTCCGAACATCACTGCCCCAAGAGTTACCTGAACTTTGATTACCGCATCAACGACACTATTTTCCAGTTGGCAGCACCATTTTCTCATTGGCGACACCATTATTCAATTCCATAGCAAGAATAAGTCCACAATTGGCAGCACACACCCACAACGAAGAAGAAACGGAGCACTTGAGATTGAAAGCTTCTTTTTCACCTACCATTTTGATGTAGCATGCTTCATTGTTGTGCATGCTACATCAATTCAAAGTTGCAAGGGGAAGCTCTCTTTCTTTTACGTTTTCCCATTTCCTTGTGCGTGTGTGCTGCAAGTTGCATCTTAATGATTCTATCAGCGTAGGATCATGCGTTTCTGCTATATGCTTCGATGATATCAGAGTGTTCTCTGTTGTGTAAATGTATTAGAGCCTGATCAAGAGCAATTTTGGTACAACAATTTCTTCCAAAAATACCATGTTGATTTAAATTCTCTAATCGGGCTGTATCTTGCATGTAGGTGGTGTTGTTGCTGCCAAAATTAATATTCCCATAGACACCTACGTCATGCTTCATGGAATTTTATTTATTTGCCTGTTTGATCTCCTCAGGCCTTTTCAGAAATTAAGTTTCAATTCTTCTTTGTTAAGAAATACTGTCGTGGCCTCCTAATGGAATACCTTGATGAGGTGCCTTTCCAGTTATGGACGTGTTGCATGGCCGAAATTGGGAACTGGGATCTGTTTCAGTTGCGATAATCCCATTTCTATTTTTAGACAATCAAGAACACTGATCTTGGGCCATCTTTTTTCCTATAAAATGTTGCAAACTCAATAAATTTGTTCTTGTTTCTTGATTAACACAGAGAAACTTGAAGTGTGTTATTGTTCAATATGTTCTTTTCTGTATGGTTCTATACACTGTCTCATACAAGAGCATGGTTGTTATCCAATTTTGTTGAGGACTCAACTTTGTTCACTTATTTTTTCTCATGTTCTCTGTTAACAATTCCCATAGGCATTAGGTGTAAGGAATGTGTTGCACAGTTTGTCCACTACACAATGCATATGTGAATTTCTTGCAGTCAAATGGGAATATCTCTAATGATGTGCCAAATGGTTTGTGGCCCCACATCGAAAACAAGCTATTTAAGTGGCTTCATGGCAAAGCGGCATGAAGAAAGACCATGTAATGCATCTACAGTTTTTGCAATGTCCAATTACATAGTTTCCACAATTACCCAGCTCCATAGCTGCTGTCCAAGTTCCAAGTGTGCATCTGCTGTAGGGGATGCAATACCACCTACATGGGATCGTGATCCCACTGAAAGTGGGATCCTGAGCTTGTTCCTGCTCTATGGGGATAGCAATTTGAAAGCAACAAGTTGGAAAAATATCTCTCTTATCTAAGAAGCACTGTATCTGCATGTTACAGCTTGAATTTTGCAGGAAATCTGTCACATAAGTGTGTGTCTATATACAATAGTAAGATGCACCTGTTTTGCGGGTCCTGTCAAATGGTTATGTAAATAATATAGCAAACAATATGGTGAATGAGAAAATGACTATGTCTCTCTTTATAGCATATTAGACATATCCTTAGCCAAATGAGTAAATGTAGCATGCTATGTTGTTAGTATAATTAGACATATCATTAGAATATTACAGCTATGTTGTTAGTATAGTTAATATTATTTATATCAATCACATTTTTGTAGTAATTAATAACCCTAATAATTATTGTAATGAAAATAATCAATTATAATGATTTAAATAAGTAAATATAAGGTTGCAATCTTGTAAGAGTTTCTTGAGATAGCTATTGCAAATTTTTTTTTATGAAAGATATGCTTTCTTCGACTCTAGCTACTTAGGATTAGTGTTTATGCACTAAATGTAATTGCTACTTGAGGAGAAGGGGATACGATGGTAACATTTCCTATGAGAAGTTCAGTACTCATATTGATATCTAACTGTCGGAGTGGTTGTCCCCTCCAAGTTGTTGCTTGTGCAACCAACATCAGATCTCCATAGTAGTGTATTGTCAATTTTTCCTAAGCAACCAAAATTGTCCTTGGATCTCTTTATACTTGATTTGTTTTGCTTTAGTTAAATGCTTAATTAATTGTCCTTTGCTTCAGAATAGATAATGGGTTTATTTTTCTCATTGGAAATCACCGGATTTTTTAGATGAGTCTAGATCTGTTGCTAATAAAAGTCAGTTTTGTGTTGGGAAGAAAAAAATGCAGATGAACTCTACTTTTCCTAAGGTCTGTTCTGAAGTTGCTGACATATCATTTTCTTCTGCTGCCTTTATGAATGCCCATACTTCAGCTGCAACTCCAATGTTACTGATGCCCTATCCTAGTTGGGCGGCTTCTCTAACCAACATCTGATCTCCATAATCTCGCTCAACGAGAGACTCATGTTTTGCATGAATGAAAAATCTAATGTCAGCTACTGTTTATAATGATATTGTCATTTAAAATTTGGATTTCTAACATGTGGATTTCATTTAGACGTTTTATTTTTTCTTCTTTTTTAGTTGTGTTAATTTGGATCTGTAATCTTTTCATTCTCTCATTTTTGATGTGGAATGGGAATCACCAATCAGATGAGGTTCATTGGGCCGATTCTCTCTCAGAATAAAAATAGTAAAATGGTTTAATAGGGCTGAAGTCCTATCAAAATATGAAATGCCTCACCTCAAAACTCATTGAAAGTTATAATTTTGGAATTGGAAAACCTTCAAATCGATCATCTCAGCCTTGAATTATTGTTGTGAGAAAAAATTCGGATTCCAATCGCTTAAAATAATATATAGTATATATTGTAACAAATTATATAGATGGTCCATTTTTCCCTAAAAATAAGTGTTCATAGATCTGCAAGATATGTACCACTTTTTAAGTTTCAAATTTAATAGTCAGCACTGGAGTTTGATATTAGAGCCATCATGGAGATTTTAAATGCCCAAAGCGCTTTTTGGATGAGGATACGAAGTGAGGCTTTGCTATGTTTTCATAAAGCCTATGCCTTCAATAAAAAAAATTGGCAATATTTCCTCTACTTTTCATTATTCCCCATGTATGATAGGTTGTTTGATGATTTATCAAGACAGTACATAAGATCTGAATTTTTGAACCATTCTTTCAAAAAAAGGGAAAATTGTGTATCAAAATATCGAATACTTCGTTTTGATTGATATCTCCATTTTTTAGACTTCATAACAATTTTTTTAAAAAGAGATGGAACTACTTATTTTCGATTTTTCAAAAACGAAAATCGTGTCAATTTTGGTTTATGAAACATCGAAAGTAAATTTTCGATTTTTCAATAACCGAAGAAAAATTTCTCTCCCAAAACTGACAAGTTTCTTGCAAAAAACAAGAGGCCCACCTTCGTCAGCTTTTCAAAACCCTACAACCAAGGCCTCTCCAATTAACAAAGATGGTTTGAGATGGAGAGGTTCTAGGGAGAGAGGGGGTCTCTGATTGAGAGAGAGAGGGTTTTAGAGCTCTTCAAAACTGCACAACCATGGCCTCTCCGATTAACAAAAATGGTTTCAGATAAATAGGTTTTTGGGAGAGAGGGGTCTCTAATTGCGAGAGGGGGGTTGAGAGAGAGAGGGTTTCAAAGCTCTTCAAACCCCACGACCATGGCCTATTAGCAAATATGGTTTTAGATAAAGAGGTTTTAGGGAGAGAGGGGGGTTGTGAGAGAGAGGGTTTTAGAGAGATAGAGAAGAGCTCTCCGATTAGCAAAGAGGGTTTCAGAGAGAGCGGTTTCAGCGAGAGAGAGGGTCTCTGATTGAGAGAGGGGGGTTTGAGAGAGAAAAGGTTTCCGAGAGATAGAGAAGGGCTCTCCGATTAGTAAAGATAGTTTCAGAGAGAGGTTTCAAGAAGAGAAGGGGTCTCTGAGTGAGAGAGGGGGAGTTTGAGAGAGAGAGGGTTTCAGAGAGATAGACAAGGGGTTTGAGAGAGAGAAAGGTAGGGAAAGAATATGCTAATGACCTATAAGAGAGAAATAAAAATTCGGTTATTCAAAAACTAGAGGCTCACCTTCGTTAGTCTGCTCTTCAAAACTCTACAACCATGGCCTCTCCGATTAGGAAAGATGTTTGAGAGAAAGAGATTTCAAGGAGAGAGGGGTCTTTGACTGAGGATGGTTTCAGAGAGAGGTTTTAGGGGAGAGGGGCTCTCTAATTGAGAGAGAGAGGGTTTCAGAGAGATAGAAAAAGGCTATCTGATAAGCAAAGATGGCTTTCGAGAGAGAGGTTTCAGGTAGAGAAGTCTGATTGAGAGAAGGGGGTTTGAGAGAGATAGAGGAGCTCACCGATTAGTAAAGATGGTTTCAAAGAGAGAGAGAGGGGGGGGGATTCAAAGAGAGGGTTTCAGGGAGAGAGGGGGGTTTGAGAGAGATAGAGAAACTCCCCGATTGGCAAAGATGGTTTCAAAGAGAGAGAGAGAGAGAGGGAGGGAGGGTTTGAGAGAGATAGAGAAGGTGCTCCAATGAGCAAAGATGGTTTCAGAAAGAGAGGTTACAGAGAGAGAGGGGGGGTTTGAGAGATAGAGGGTTCCAGAGAGATAGAGGTGGGGTTTCAGAGAGAGAGAGACATGTAAAGAGAGAATACGCAAGGGATCCACAAGAGAGAGAAAAAAAAATTGGTTATTCAATAACCGAAATTGGCATGATTTCGGTTTTTGAAAAATCTAAAATGGGCAGTCTTGTCCTTTTTAAAAAAATTGTTATGAAATCCAAAAAATGGATATATCAGTAATAACAGAAAGTTTTGGTATTTTGGTAATAACATAAACTAAAATTAATATTTATGTAATTTTCCCTGAACAAAATAATACATGCCACTTTATTATTCTTCAAAACTATTAATTCTAGACCTAGTATGGAGTCAAGAATATGGCCTAAAAGCTTGATGGACTAGTGTTTGACCATGGCAATGGTTTATACTTAGTTCGACTCTTACCATTTAAGTTGCTGAATAAAAGATCAAATGAAGGGTGCATTACACATGCTGCATGGTATTCTTTATGAAACTATGAAAAAACTCTAAGGGGTCATTTGGATACTTGGAAATATATTGTCTATGAAATATATTACTAGTGTAATAAATTATCTGCAAATGGATTGTTACTGTTTGGGTAATATTTAGATGCAACTTGGGAAATACATTGCTAATGTTTAGCTATATCTAGAAGAAATATGAAAAATGCATTACCAACATTTTACCGGCCTATAAACTATCATTTTTTTCTTTTCTGGCATAAAATTCCACTGCAATGAGGAATAAATGACTAAAGTACCTTCTTAACTTGCTCGGTATTTTGACTATTTTATTCTTATCAAAAATAAGTTTTTTTTATTTTTATTAAGTGTGCCCCCTTGAAGAAGTAGGCACGTTCCAAATTATAAATCAAAATGATTTATAAAGCAATCTTAAAAATAAAATAACAATAGGCAGGTCATTATAACTGAAGCTACCATTAGGGAAATGTTTATGTACTTTCCCTACAACATAGAAGATATAGACTTTCTTCCCATCCAGCCGTCCAATTTAAATGAAGTGAGCCACTGACCGTTTGATCTAACACCTCAGAGCATTTTATTTTTATTTTTTCTATAAATTGTATGAATATGAAAGTTGGTACATACCACCTTCTGAATGAAGCACACATAAAAAAAATATTAAAAAGAGAACAAAATACCTCTAAAAATTTCAAGAGGTATTTTGATTTTTTTCTTTTAACGGGAATATTTTCTTATATTTTTTATAAATACCATTTTAAGAGAAGAGTGGATGTCCAAAATTTGGTGTCAAAATATTTTGTAGAAAAAATTAAAAATAAAATAGTGTAGAGATGTGATATTGTAATTAAAGTCGTCTCATCTATCCATTCAAAATGGACGATTGGATGGGGAAGAATAGGAAGCTTGCGCATCACTGCCACATTTGTTTTATATATAGGTAAAAAAACTTTCGGTGAGCTTCTAATGGCTAGAGGATTTCCCAAGTGGTCTCTCTTTCACAAACATTTGTTTTATACATAGTTAAAAAAACTTTCCCTATAAAGAAGGAAAGCATGTGTAATTCTCATGGCCAGAGGATTTCCCAAGTGGCCTCTCTTTCATAAACAAAAACGAGTACACAAATTTCTCATGACTATAGGATATCCCAGCCTAGTTGATATATTTAACAAATCTTCTTTCTCCGGCATCTCAAGGATAAATTTGCCCTAAACTCTCGTTGTACATTTAGATTTGTTTAAATGATGTGGTTTGTATAAGATTGAAGCTCTAAACAATTAAAGTAAGACGCACCTTTAAATGACGTCGAAAGATGTTGTTTCATGACTTAAAATATTTGTGATGGCAAGAAAACTTATCTTTATCTCTAATTATAAAATTTCGAGCTTAAAAACTAGTACAGATCAAACATATAAGTGAACACTTGAAATCTTGAAAATTGATGGTCTATAAATACATTACAAAATGCACTATTTTCAAAGGTTGAAATCTGTTTTGCCTCACATCCGTACATTTTAAGTTTGAGATGATCAATTTGAAGAAATTTTGGGCATCAAAACAACCTCTTCTGATGAATTTTTTATGTGCTCCTTAATTTGATCGTTTAAGCCTCACCCTTATATAATATAGGAGCAAATAACCTCAAAACGAAAAAAATATTTAACTTGCACTCTCTATTTGCCTGAAAATTCGATGTTTCAAGATTGCACAAGAAAATCCAACTTTTGGAAGCAAAGGTCTAGATGTTCAATAACTCAAAATTCATGTGTTTTCCTATGAAACTAATCATTCAGTTATATTTAGATGGAATAAAATGACATGATTTCTATGAGTCCATGTAGAAATAGGTCACTTCTTAAAATCTATTTTTAACACAGATTTTTTTGACCTAATTTTTAGCGGCATGTACTATCTAATATGGAGATCATGAATATAAATACAGTAAACCTTCCGAACACTCGGCAGCTATAATAAATAGTAATATAGGTAGAATCTCAGCCGTCAAAAGCTTGCCTTCTTTTTTTTTTGATTTTTCTTCCAACTTTTTTGTTGTGGGTGGGTTAGGGGAGCTTTGCTTTTTTGTTATGCTAATGTACTTTGAAGCCCAATTTCGTTTACAGTAGGATTTTTTGCTCTTTCTCCTTACCCTGGGAAATAGAGGGTGACTCTCATTAAGTGAGCTAGATAAGACTCGAACCATATGGTGGTTTGCGAGTATATTATTACTATAGTGTTAGGATGTGTTTCCCTCAGCCCATCGTCTATTCCCGCCACTTTTTGTGGCCACCGAAGCGGTGGTCTCTGGATAAAGGAAGGGCATCTCAGGTTACTATCATTTTAGGTGACTAACTTCTGTTTGTCTCGGTTGCTTTGTAATCTGATTTACTTTACTTGTTTACATTGTCTGATTATTTCAGTGTTTTCTGCTGTGTTCTATTGAATGGAATCTTATCATCAATCAAGTAAAAGAAAAAAAGGAGGTTTTGCCTTTTATAATAGTAAATCAGGTTTTAGGACACTTTTATGGATAAGAGTACGTAAAATATGAAAACCGCGGCCAGGTCAGATTAAGCTGTTGGGTTGGGGTTGAGATCATGATTGCATGAGAACATCCTCCATGGAAATGTTGGTGCATTTTGTACAGAGATGAGGACATTTTCTTGTGGTTTCTGGGTGGGGTATTGTATCTCCGAATTATGACTACTGCCTTCCTTCTGAACCCTTGAACATTTTCTTTTGTTTTCTTTTGGGGACAATTTCTGGTGGTTTCTGCAGAGGGATTGTACCTCTGGATTATGACCACCACCTTTCTTCAAAGCTGCATAGGAAAGTTACAACAGTTGCACCCCATTTCTTCATCATCTAACCACAGAGATCAGTGAAATTTTTCATGGAGCAGCTTTATAAACAGTTCTGAGTAAATACAGCTTAAAAAAAACATTACTTATAGCCCATCTTTAAGTAGATGAAAGTTCCTCTATTTATAGGGAGCGTTCAGTGTATGCTGGTTCTTTTCAGAACCTAATTTCTAGTATTGAGAACTAATGATAAACTACAAGAATTCAAGAAACTATAATTGTTGATTATGCTTCATGTACCATAATAAACTGAGTCAGGCATGTAATAAACTGAGAACGTAAGAATCAATGTTTGAAACATGGCAATCTGGATCTGGAATTGCCAATCCTGATTGGTTTCAAAGGTTGGTCAATCAGGGTCCCCTCCCCCAAAATGGCCCCAATTTTATTTTTCCTTAGTTTAAACTGGTATGACAACTTGGATTGATCGGCCTATCCAGATCAGTGGGTGATCCAAAACACTATGCTGCATTTTGAAGGTTATGTTACATGGATTATGGGTGATCCAAAACACAATTCCTCTTTTCCCTTCTCATGGATTATGTTGCACGTGCATTTCGAAGGTTTCCAAATTTGTTTTTGTCAAAGAAGAAGTTGCAGAGGGTCATGGATACTTCACTAACGAAATTAAGTTTGGTAAGCTCATATTTCACCAAGAAAATTAAGTTTGACAAGAACCATTTGATGTGTAATCCTCGACTTTTTGTGATTAGTTTGGAGGGAAGGGTGATCCCTAGGCACAGACACCACAACCTTTGATATCCAAAAATTGCTCAAAGGGATGCAGATAGGGTATCAGTTTGCAAACAAATAGAAAAGATGTTTTTGTAGAAGTTTGCGTACGATTTTGGGGATTAACGGAGAATCCCCGAAAAGATAAGAGAGAGTAGACTTAGATGGGCTGGCCATGTGTGGCTCAAACCTAGTACAACACCGATTAAGAGGTACAAGTTAGTACGAGTGGAAGGTGTAAAAATAGCAAAGGTAGGCCCAAAAGGATATGGTTGGAAGTACTGAGAAAGATATGGGGACTTGTGATCTCACTAAAGGTATGGCTCTTAATAGAGCATCATGACGAACCAGAAATCGTGTAGCCGATCTTAAGTAGTTGGGAAAAGGCTTTGACGATGATGATAGGGGAATCCCCATAAAATTGGATGGGTCTTAACTTTCAAAATCCGAGATCCATTCTTGTTTCCATTGCTCTTAAGTTTTCTAATGTTTCCTTCTTCCTTCTATCTGGTTCTAATGGGGCTTTGTATTTCTTCCACTCAATGAATGACTTCTATTACTTTGTATGTAAGACTAATTGATATGTTACGTTGAATGGTTTTTGTGGCGCTGAAGATAGATGCCAAATTTTGTTCAACTCTTGACTCGTGAATGGGAATAATAGGCTAAAGGCTTAAAGCAACTCTAATTTTAAGTAGTGCAGCTGATGAGAACGGTCTATTGAGATTGTTTTGGGCAAGAAAGAGAATTATGGCTCATTGGAAATAGGGGTGGCAGCGGGTCTGGCCTGAACGGATGCAGACCCAAACACTATTTGGATCCATACCCAACCCGCCTGGTCCAATTTTTGGACCCTAATCGGGTCTACCTCTAGAGTCTTGGGTCAAGGCCAGGTCCATTGCCACCCCTGATTGGAAATGAGATGCAGAATGGCTTCATTTTTCCAGTTGTTTCGAAGACAAGGAGAGAAGATCATTGGGGTTTATGATTTGATAAGACCATGGGATAGACGTGCTCCATCTCATGTCCGGGCGGCGCCTCTTAGATTGGTGCATTGCGATGAGGCTTTGGAGCCTCATCTCAACTATTTAGGAGCCTCATCTCAACTATTTAGGAGAATCATGTTTCGCTATTCCGCTCTATCAAAAATCATATCCTCATTGAGATTATAAGTTACCATTTCTCTTTTCATTATTTTAATCTATGCATTTTCATTACCCTTTTAGAGTCTTCCTATTGAATCAAATCGCTCCTCCTAACTGGTGTTAAGCTAGATCGACGTTATACATAGCCAAACTATTAAGTCTATTTTTCCTCTTCTTATTACATATTGGAGCCACAGCTGAATTTTCTTAGATCGCACACTGTGTTTTGTACTCTTGTGGAATATGTCCCCATAGCAAATTTCCAACAGGTTCAAATACTATGGATTCACGCAATGGTTTAAAAAACGGATCGGTGACCCGGATCGAGCACCCAAAAAACCGATCCGGATCGGCGAATCGGCGATCCGGATCAAGAATCGGATGAATCGGTCAGAATAAAGCTTAAAAAAAATCCGAAAAAATTATTAAAATTCATTATAAATATTTTTTTTTAGGAATTCAATAAAAAATGAGGGTACTCCATTAAGAATTTTCATGTTTTTGAATGAATATGCGAATATTGATATGTTCTTTCCCTGCACGAACCGCCATTCAGCATTTAATTTACATCACACAAAAGGATAAACATAAAATTATCATGGAATAAGTATATCAACATACATGGACTACAATAAAGCATAAAATTAGTAACATATGATCTAAAAATAAAATGATAGACGACGTTATTGTTCTTCTTGGTCACGCTGGTGCCATTGATTGAATTCGTTTAACAATTCATTGATTCGATCTAAAAACGAATCATCGATATTAGCAGGCGTCTGACTATTCTTAAATCCCTGAGTGTTAGTGTTTTGTTGTGTTCCCAATCCAATATCCCCGAAGCTTGTCCATCCTTCATGCTCACCTGCACTGTCGTGCTCATCCGTACACTGTTGCTGTTGGGACTCGATATGTGAATAATATGGCTGGGATAGGGTGGCCTCAGAATCATCATCTCTCTCATTTTCTCTTTGAATTATATGGATTAAAAAAAAAATTAACAAATTTTCAAAAAAATCGATCATGGATTAAAAAAAAAAAATCACAAATTTTCAAAAAATTCTATCATGGATTACAAAAAAATATTTGATCATGGATTAAAAAAAGAAAATCACAAATTTTCAAAAAGTTCTATCATGGATTACAAAAAATATTCGATCATGGATTAAAAAAAAAAAATCACAAATTTTTAAAAAATTCAATCATGGATTACAAAAAATTCGATCATGGATTACAAAAAATTCGATCATGGATTACAAAAAATACGATCATGGATTACATAAAATTCGATTATGGATTACAAAAAAAAAAAAAACATAAAAAAACATAAAATTCCCTCGTGGATTACAAAAAAAGAAAAAAACAATTCGATCGTGGATTACAAAAAATTCAATCATGAATTACAAAAAACTCTATCATGGGTTACAAAAAAAACAAAAAACAAAAAATTCGATCATGGATTACAAAAAAAAAAACAAACATTTCGATCATGGATTACAAAAAAAAAACAAACATTTCGATCATGGACTACAAAACATTCGATCATGGATTACAAAAAATTCTATCATGGGTTACAAAAAAAAAAAAAAAAATTCGATCATGGATTACAAGAAAAAAAACAAACATTTCGATCATGGATTACAAAATATTCTATCATGGGTTACAAAAAAAAACAAAAAACAAAAAATTCTATCATGGATTACAAAAAAAAAAAAAAAAAAAAACAATTTGATCATGGATTACAAAAAAATCGATCAAGTATTACAAAAAAATCTATCACGGAAAAAAAAAAAATATTTAGTTTCTCCGTACAGTGAATCGGCGAGTCACTGTGCAGAATCGTCCGGTTCTCTCTAGAACCGGACGATTCCCATTTTTTTCACCGATTCGAACCGTCCATGGCGATTCCCGAGTCGAACTCGGCGTTTTTTTAAACACTGGATTCACGAAATCTTCCATTTCTCATGGAATGCGCCCAAATAAACGAGTTGAGAGAGTTTCAAGTCTAGAAAGCTTATGGTCTGGTGAAGTCTAGAGGTGTACCATGCTCCCAAATTATAGCCCCTGCATGTTGGTTGAATCTTGAATATCATTTACTGCTTCCCGGTTGTGTTGTCTCTTCTGATCAGTTGTGCTCCATGGTTTTGCTGGCCCTGAGTATTCATAAAACCAGCCGGTTAGATCGGAACCGTTAGGGTTCCGACTCCGGTTAAGGCTGGTTTTGGTGTTCTAACATGTATATGAAATACCCCAAAAAATATCCGGTCCAAAACCGGCCGATATCTAGTCGAACAAACCATTTTTATAATAAACCTACCGGTTTTTTGGCAAACCGGATCAGTTAGTTTAAAAATGGTTTGTCACATAATATAATGGAGAAATAACGTACAACGTCCGTTATTTTTTAAAGTGGTCTTTATTTGATGCAGAAGTTACATGTTTCTCTTGATTGAACATTTGATTCTATTTTCCATGTATTTTCAGCCTTATACAAGCGTTTGTAGCCAGTAATTGATCTAAATTTTTGCTTTCCGCCTATAAATCAATTGATTTGAGATCAAAATGGCATCGAAATTCCACTTTCTTGGCTGTTATTTGGGTATGCTTCAAAGTTTCATGAGAAATCCGCCAATCTAAGGATTTTGGCCTCTTTTTTCAATTTTTCTACATCAAAATGGAGGGATTTTGTTGATGACCGACATATCAGCACTACTACACTCCTTATTTGATCGAAATCGGGAGATTTCGAGCTCGATTTGCGATTAGGGCTTCATTTGAGTTAGAAGAAAACAATGTACGTTTTATCCTGAATTTTTTTTATTTTTTTTCCTACTTTTTTTTCCTCTTTTAGTATTTTTTAGACAATATTTTACTGAAATTATTGATTGCATCCAATAAAAAAACATATTTGAGAATAAAAACTCAACGAACGTCAATTTTTCTTGCCCTTTTTTTTGTGTGTTCTTCAATGTTTTGGGAAAAGTCCGACAAACTACAGATTGTGGCATTGTTTTTTTATTGTTTCTCGATCAAAATAGGGGGCTTTTGTGGTTGACAGAGATGTTCAGACTATTGAACTCCTAATTTCATCGAAAATCAGACATTTGGGGCTCGATTTTAGGGGTTTTTGATAAATTGATTTTTTAAAAAAAAATATTTCGCATATAAAACTATGCTTTATGATGAATATGAGAAGTGTTTTTCTATTTTGTTTAATAAAATTATGTTTTTTTGATAAAATTACATTTTTTTGTTAAAAAAATATATTTTTGGATGAATATGACAAAAAATAGATTTTTCTATTTTTAATGTACAAAAAAAAGTGCATGATAATGCTACTCGATTTTTTTTTGCTCGATATTTTTAATGTTACGGTGCATGATAATGTTGCTTGATCCTTTCCTTCAATTTTTTTTTGCTCGATATTTTTAATGTTATATTTCTTTTGCTCGATTTTTTTTTCTCAATGTTTTACATGATATGTTTTTTTCATATTTTTGTTAAGTACAAGATATAACCAAAAATATGCATGCTGACGGAGGGATGGTAAATGAACTAAGAGTATGTGATGCTCCCGATCTCTAAGATGTCTTCAAGATGTCAACATTATGAAACGTTGCAGTAGCATAAAAATCTTTTTTGATCTCTACTTGAAACCTCTCCTCTCTCTCTCTCTATAATTGTATACCCATACTCTTATATTAGAATAATACTTATTGTAAAACTTGAAACTGGAGTGTGTAAACATGTATGTGTACTCATATTTTTCAATAATAAGAATAATAAGCGTAGGAGTTTTTAAGTTAAATCTCAACCGTCAAATCTTTATCGAGTAGTTCAAAATACATAACTCTATTTTAATTTTAATGTTTTCTATAAATCTGATTAAGATGAAATTTTGAGTGTATATACCTAATTCTATTGCGCACTATATAAAAATATAAAAAAATTATTCGCAGTAATTTGAAATTACTAATTTACCTCCATTATTTTCAGGGGTATTTCAATCATTTTATATTTTAAAAAATATTTTTTATATATTTTTTAATTGGGCGTCTATTTTTTAGTGCACACGTCTAAAATTTCATTATGATTTGATTTCTAGAAAAAATATTAAAATTCATTTAGTGATATGTATTCTTAACCACATGATGAAGATCTGACGGTTGAGATTCCATCTATATTACTATTCATTATAGCTCTCGATATTCGTTAGATTTTCCCATATGAATAAGTAAATATATTTTAAAAATTAAAAATAATGAGAAAACATTTTAAACGGATAGTTTCAATTATTTTTAGATAAACTACCTATTAACTGGATGCTCTATACTCTGGGGACCACAAATGTAGAAATGCCGTCCCGCGGCATGAAGCAATTTCCATAAATGCTCCCAAGCAGCTATTTTGTCTGATGGAGTTCTTTTCCAGTGTGCTCCCGCAGGAACATACTCTACGGACTGCATTTTACTCCTTTTCTAGGGTTCGAGCGTAGACGAGCAAAGGACAAAGAGACGGAGAGATTTGTACACCTGTTGGGTTTAGAGAGAGAGTGCGCATTTTGGAGAGAGAAAGAGGGACGGAAACATAGTATTCGGGTCTCTTGGGATTACACGGGCCTGCTGCTTTGCTCTCTTTTTTAATGTTTTGGGATTTTTCCCCCTCACAAAGTATCAGCTTTTAAAACCCATTTTCTCTATTTGGAGGTTTCTGATTATTTTGCAGAAGATGAAGCAGCTGGATCCACCATTCTAAGCAAAAGAGGTATTTTTGCTCTCCTCTTTACATTACCATGCCTGGTTTTTCTTTTGTTCTTTATGTACCCATTGTTGGTTGAATAATGATACTCCCAACCCTTAGAAAAAGCTTGGCTTTGGCAAAACCCCATTCTCTCTATAAGCCTCAATTCCTCTTTTCCCTTCCCTTCTCTCTTTCTTCATCTCTCTCTTTCAATGATTATTCTTCTTCTCTCTCTCTTCCCCGTTTCACTTCCTCCTCCACCTCTGCATCTCTTCCTTCCATTGTTACTGTTCTCATGGATTATGTTGGCCTCTCAATGGAATCAGCCATGAATGCATCTTCGTGTCTTCTCCACCTTAAAACCACTGAAAAACCCCTCTCTGTAATAAACTTCCTAAAAAAATCTGATTTCAGTGATACCCATGTCCAAACTATCATCTGTAAACGTCCCCAGCTTCTTAAAGCCAATGTGGAGAAAACCCTCAAACCCAAATTCAGAGCGTTCCATGATTTGGGTCTTTTGGGGTGCGATCTCGGACACATCATCTCTGCAGATCCAGTCATTCTCACAAAGAGCACTGAGAAACAAATTCTCCCAAAACTTGAGTTCCTCAAGAACTATTTGCACACCAATGAGAAGGTTGTAAGAGCTCTCAAGAAATCTAGTTGGATTCTGATATTTGATATTGAGAAGAGACTAGTACCCAACATAAGGTTATTGGAGAGCTATGGAGTTGAGGACTCACAGTTACATAAATTACTTTTAAGACAGCCCAGATTCTTTACTAAAGAACCAAAACGATTTAAGGAAATTGCAGAGAGGGTGAAGGAAATGGGTTTCGACCCTAATTCGGGGTTGTTTTCTAATGCGATTTTGGCAATGAGTTGGCTGAGCAGGGAGACATGGCAGGCCAAAGTTGAGTTGTGTAAAAATTTTGGGTGGTCCGAAGAGGATGTTATCTGTGCATTTCGAAGGTCTCCATATTTATTCTCTTTGTCTGAGAAGAAATTGAAGATGGGTATGGATTATTTCATTAATGTATTAAAATTAGACAAGTTTTATCTTGTTTTGCATCCTGTGCTTTTCTCCCTTAGTTTAGAGGGAAGGGTTATCCCCAGGCACCGAGTCTTGCAAGCTTTGAGATCGAAGAATTTGCTCAAGAAGGATGTCGAATTCACGTCGTTTTGCAAAAGAGCAGAAAATGTATTTTTGCAAAGATATGTGTTGAGTTTTGGGAATGAGGCTGAATACTTGTTGAGGGTTTATAAGGGGATCACTGAAAATTGAGGGCTTCTATGGCTTTGTTAATATCATGGTTTTGCCGCGGCATTCTTCACCATCAAAGTGGGAAACGAATATTTCAAAAGTAAAAGATCAGTCCACATTAATGGTGAATTGGGGGCCTTGGTCTGAAAGATTAAAAGAATGGGGAGCTTAGTCTTTCAGAAGGTGCTTAGAAGATAGTTTTTAGCTCACTTTTGGTGCATTATATGCATACATAGGTGGCAAAGAGCTAAGGATCTTTCACATTGAGGCCCTTTCATCTGATGCACATGATAAAGAAGAGTGCTTTGGCCCTGCTTGCCTTCTCCTTGGCATTGGGGCATTTCGATACCGAAATTTTGCATGCTGGGAAAATGGGGGAAAAACACTCAAAAGCTTGCCTTCTTTTTTTTTGGTTTTTTTTCCAGCTGTTTTGTTGTGGGTGGGGTTGGGGCGCTTTGCTTTTTTGTTATGCTAGTGTACTTTGAAGCCCAATTTCGTTTACAGTAGGATTTTTTGCTCTTTCTCCTTACCCTGGGAAATAGAGGGTGACTCTCATTAAGTGAGCTAGATGAGTCTCGAACCATATGGTGGTTTGCGAGTATATTACTGTACTGTTAGGATGTGTTTCCCTCAACCCATCATCTTTTCCTGCCGCTTTTTGTGGCCACCGAAGCGGTGGTCTGTGGATAAAGGAAGGGCATCTCAGGTTACTATCATTTTAGGTGACTAACTTCTATTTGTCTCGGTTGCTTTGTAATCTGATTTACTTTACTTGTTTACATTGTCTGATTATTTCAGTGTTTTCGGCTGTGTTCTATTGAATGGAATCTTATCATCAATCAAGTAAAAGAAAAAAAGGAGGTTTTGCCTTTTATAATAGTAAATCAGGTTTTAGGACACTTTTATGGATAAGAGTATGTAAAATATGAAATCCGCGGCCAGGTCAGATTAAGCTGTTGGGTTGGGGTTGAGATCATGATTGCATGAGAACATCCTCTACATGGAAATGTTGGTGCATTTTCTACAGAGATGAGGACATTTTCTTGTGGTTTCTGGGTGGGGTATTGTATCTCCGAATTATGACTACTGCCTTCCTTCTGAACCCTTGAACATTTTCTTTTGTTTTCTTTTGGGGACAATTTCTTGTGGTTTCTGCGGAGGGATTGTACCTCTGGATTATGACCACCACCTTTCTTCAAAGCTGCGTAGGAAAGTTATAACAGTTGCACCCCATTTCTTCATCATCTAACCACAGAGATCAGTGAAATTTTTCATGGAGCAGCTTTATAAACAGTTCTGAGTAAATACAGCTTAAAAAAAACATTACTTATAGCCCATCTTTAAGTAGATGAAAGTTCCTCGATTTATAGGGAGCGTTCAGTGTATGCTGGTTCTTTTCAGAACCTAATTTCTAGTATTGAGAACTAATGATAAACTACAAGAATTCAAGAAACTATAATTGTTGATTATGCTTCATGTACCATAATAAACTGAGTCAGGCATGTAATAAACTGAGAACGTAAGAATCAATGTTTGAAACTTGGCAATCTGGATCTGGAATTGCCAATCCTGATTGGTTTCAAAGGTTGGTCAATCAGGGTCCCCTCCCCAAAATGGCCCCAATTTTATTTTTCCTTAGTTTAAACTGGTTTGACAACTTGGATTGATCGGCCTATCCAGATCAGTGGGTGATCCAAAACACTATGCTGCATTTTGAAGGTTATGTTACATGGATTATGGGTGATCCAAAACACAATTCCTCTTTTCCCTTCTCATGGATTATGTTGCACGTGCATTTCGAAGGTTTCCAAATTTGTTTTTGTCAAAGAAGAAGTTGCAGAGGGTCATGGATACTTCACTAACGAAATTAAGTTTGGTAAGCTCATATTTCACTAAGAAAATTACGTTTGACAAGAACCATTTGAGGTGTAATCCTCGACTTTTTGTGATTAGTTTGGAGGGAAGGGTGATCCCTAGGCATAGACACCACAACCTTTGAGATCCTAAAATTGCTCAAAGGGATGCAGATATGGTATCAGTTTGCAAACAAATAGAAAAGATGTTTTTGCAGAAGTTTGTGTACCATTTTGGGGATTAACAGCGGAATTCCCGAAAAGATGAGAGAGAGTAGACTTAGATGGGCTGGTCATGTGTGGCTCAAACTTAGTACAACACCGATTAAGAGGTGCAAGTTAGTACGAGTGGAAGGTTTAAAAATGGCAAAAGTAGGCTCAAAAGGATATGGTTGGAAGTACTGAGAAAGATATGGGGACTTATGATCTCACTAAAGGTGTGGCCCTTAATAGAGCATCATGACGAACCAGGAATCGTGTAGCCGATCTTAAATAGTTGGAAAAAGGCTTTGACGATGATGATAGGAGAATCCCCATAAAATTGGATGGGTCTTAACTTTCAAAATTCGAGATCCATTCTTGTTTCCATTGCTCTTAAGTTTTCTAGTGTTTCCTTCTTCCTTCTATCTGGTTCTAATGGGGCTTTGTATTTCTTCCACTCAATGAATGACTTCTATTACTTTGTATGTAAGACTAATTGATATGTTACGTTGAATGGGTTTTGTGGCGCTGAAGATAGATGCCAAATTTTGTTCAACTCTTGACTCGTGAATGGGAATAATAGGCTAAAGGCTTAAAGCAACTCTAATTTTAAGTAGTGCAGCTGATGAGAACGGTCTATTGAGATTGTTTTGGGCAAGAAAGAGAATTATGGCTCATTGGAAATAGGGGTGGCAACGAGTCTGGTCTGAACGGATCCAGATCCAAACAGTATTTGGATCCATACCCAACCCACTTGGTCCAATTTTTGGACTCTGATCGGGTCTACCTCTAGAGTCTTGGGTCAAGGCCAGGTCCATTGCTACCCCTGATTGGAAATGAGATGCAGAATGGCTTCATTTTTCCAGTTGTTTCGAAGACAAGGAGAGAAGATCATTGGGGTTTATGATTTGATAAGACCATGGGGTAGACGTGCTCCATCTCATGTCCGAGCGGCGCCTCTTAGATTTGTGGATTGCGATGATGCTTTGGAGCCTCATCTCAACTATTTAGGAGCCTCATCTCAACTATTTCGAAGAATCATGTTTCGCTATTCCGCTTTATCAAAAATCATATCCTCATTGAGATTATAAGTTACCATTTCTCTTTTCATTATTTTAATCTATGCATTCTCATTACCCTTTTAGAGTCTTCCTCTTGAATCAAATCATTCCTCCTAACTGGTGTTAAGCTAGATCGACGTTATACATAGCCAAACTATTAAGTCTATTTTTCCTCTTCTTATTACATATTGGAGCCACAGCTGAATTTTCTTAGATCGCACAGTGTGTTTTGTACTCTTGTGGAATATGTCCCCACAGCAAATTTCCAACTGGTTCAAATACTATGGATTCACGAAATCTTCCATTTCAAATATACGAGTTGAGAGAGTTTCAAGTCTAGAAAGCTTAATGGTCTAGTGAAGTCTAGAGGGGTACCATGCTCCCAAATTATAACCCCTGCATGTTGGTTGAATCTTGAATATCATTTACTGCTTCACGGTTGTGTTCTCTCTTCTGATCAGTTGTGCTCCATGGTTTTGCTGGCCCTGAGTGTTCATAAAACCAGCCGGTTAGATCGGAACCGCTAGGGTTCCGACTCCAGTTAAGGCTGGTTTTGGTGTTTTAACATGTATATAAAATATCCCAAAAAATATCCGGTCCAAAACCGGCCGATATCTAGTCGAACCGGCCATTTTTATATTAAACCTGCCGGTTTTTTTGCAAACCGGATCGGTTAGTTTAAAAAATGGTTTGTCAGATAATATAATGGAGAAATAACGTACAACGTCCGTTATTTTTTATAGTGGTCTTTATTTGATGCAAAAGTCACATGTTTCTCTTGATTGAACATTTGATTCCATTTTCCATGCATTTTCAGCCTTATACAAGCGTTTGTAGCTAGTAATTGATCGAAATTTTTGCTTTTCGCCTATAAATCAATTGATTTGAGATCAAAATGGCATCGAAATTCCACTTTCTTGGCTGTTATTTGGGTATGCTTCAAAGTTTCATGAGAAATCCGCCAATCTAAGGATTTTGGCCTCTTTTTTCAATTTTTCTACATCAAAATGGAGGGATTTTGTTGATGACCGACATATCAGCACTACTACACTCCTTATTTGATCGAAATCTAGAGATTTCGAGCTCGATTTGAGATTAGGGCTTCATTTGAGTTAGAAGAAAACAATGTACGTTTTATCCTGAATTTTTTTTATTTTTTTTCCTACTTTTTCTCCCTCTTTTAGTATTTTTCAGACAATATTTTACTGAAATTATTGATTGCATCCAATAAAAGAACATATTTGAGAATAAAAACTCAACGAACGTCAATTTTTCTTGCCCTTTTTTTTGTGTGTTCTTCAATGTTTCGGGAAAAATCCGACAAACTACAGATTGTGGCGTTGTTTTTTTATTGTTTCTCGATCAAAATAGGGGGCTTTTGTGGATGACAGAGATGTTCAGACTATTGAACTCCTAATTTCATCGAAAATCAGACATTTGGGGCTCAATTTTAGGGGTTTTTGATAAATTGATTTTTGTAAAAAAATTATTTCGCATATAAAACTATGCTTTATGATGAATATGAGAAGTGTTTTTCTATTTTGTTTAATAAAATTATGTTTTTTTGATAAAATTACATTTTTTGTTAAAAAAATATATTTTTGGATGAATATGACAAAAAATAGATTCTTCTATTTTTAATGTACAAAAAAAAGTGCATGATAATGCTGCTCGATTTTTTTTTTGCTCGATATTTTTAATGTTACAGTGCATGATAATGTTGCCTGATCCTTTCCTTCAATTTTTTTTTGCTCGATATTTTTAATGTTATATATTTCTTTTTCTCGATTTTTTTTTTCTCAATGTTTTGCATGATATGTTTTTTTCATATTTTTCTTAAGTGCAAGATATAACTAAAAATATGCATGCTGACAGAGGGATGGTAAATGAACTAAGAGTATGTGATGCTCTCGATCTCTAAGATGTCTTCAAGATGTCAATATTATGAAACGTTGCAGTAGCATAAAAATCTCTTTTGATCTCTACTTGAAACCTCTCCTCTCTTTCTCTCTATAATTGTATACCCATACTCTTACATTAGAATAATACGTATTGTAAAACTTGAAACTGGAGTGTATAAACATATATGTGTACTTATATTTTTCAATAATAAGAATAATAAGCATAGGAGTTTTTAAGTTTGCAAGTTAAAGTTAAAACTTTTCGCCTTTCTCAAAATTTTCATTGAGTGAACCCTAATAGCAAGACATAACAGTACCTTAACCCCCCTAGCTACTCTCTTTACTACTAACATTATTATTTAGATTTTGTAACTCCATCAATTGAATTAATGTTAAATTATAATTTATTTTGCACATCTCCATAATATTCATATATTAATTTATATAAAAAGTTGGGTTTCCCGTTCTAACCACTACCAGCCCTATAATTGCACGCTAAGTTGCTGAATGATGGTTATGGTGATCCAATACTTTGTGTACCCTCAGTTATTTGCTACTTTCATGTAAAGGGAGGCTGTAGAAATTGGTTGTGAGGAGTGAGAACTTGAGGCGTTCTTTTTGCTGTAATTGATGAGAGCTTGAGGCTTGCTTCATGGAAGTTAAGTCTGCCCTTTCCCTAGCTTCACCCTGGATAATTGTAACAAGGTAACGTGGATAGAAAGAGATATAGAGAGAGCAACAATGAATCATAGATGAAACACCAATCGGCACATCGGATTTCTTAGAACCCCCATTTTTTTCCGAAAAGCCATCATTCTGTGGAGCTTCATCTGAAATTTACAATGGTTGAAGCCATTTCTTATCACTTAAGATACATAGATCAGCAAAGTCCTTTTCATTTAGGAGCTGCTAGAAACAAAGCTGCAAATACAAACAATCTTTCATAAAAAAGAAAAAATTCATCTCAGTGCCACAACTGCAACGAGTTTCAATGCTATTAACAGAGGACTCTAGTTCATCCTAGTTCTTTAGCTTTTTTAGAACCCAATCCTCAAGCTTTTCTCTGTACGATGAATAGGCCAATTCTCAAGCACTGAGAAAACCAGAGATAAATTACAGCAACCCAAGAGAATTGGTCTGCAAATGAATCAAAGCAATTTTTCGAAACATTTCCATTTTGCGCAAACTTTGTTGCATGACAAAGTCCTATCTGGAATATTGTTATGAGAGAGAGAGGACGAAAGGCGAATACAAAAAGACCTCTGACTCACTTTTGCAAGCATCCTTTTGGCAAGAATATGGTAATGGCGCTCCCAAATCCTCTGCCCCACCATGGTAGCCACGAGCACGCTGTAAAATATCCCTACCACAGTGAAGAACCCTAAGACGATGATCCCAACAATTAGTAGTATAGGAAGCCCAGCTTCACCAGCACCCCCTAAGCAGGTTCCACATGCCCCTACATTGCTTGCACAGCTCTCAAAGCAAGTGGCACAATCAGTCCACATGCATATGGTGCCTGGTAAGTGGCAGTCAGCGCAAACTCTGCACAAAACATACTATGTTTTGATTATATATTCAGCGGCAGTTAAGATAACATAAGAGAAACAGTCAACTGTGGTATACGATGCTCCAAGCAATATCGAACATCTCTTTTGTTATACGATGCTCCAAGCAATATCGAACATCTCTTTTGTTGTAGGACACTTGCCAATTTACTATCATTTAGGGGCCTTTTGGATACTTGAAAATATATTGTCCGTGAAATATATTATTAACGTAATATATTACTGCATAATATATTACCTGCAAATGAATTTTCACTGTTTGGGTGGTGTCACTGTTTGGGTAGTATTTAGATGCAACTTGGGAAATACCCAAAAGAAATATGGGAAATGCATTATCAACTTTTTTTTTTTTTTTTTTTGTTTTATACCTAAAACATGGTTCAGCGTATAATCCCTATTCGTATGTAGCTTGAACTTTATCCCTATTAGTATGTAGCTTAAACTTTATAATTGGATCAGGCATAAGAATTAGCCACACTTTTTGTATGTCTTTGCGTCTTGACTTAGAATCACATGTTTTCAAGATGTTACCACTTTGGAATGACATATTTTTATTATGATAAGCGATCATATTTGTATGTTTTCTTTTCTTGTGCTAAAGCCTTCCAATCATCTCTCTCTAGTAAACATCAATGGGCAAATTCAAAAGAAAAAAAAAAGTTTGGAGAAATTTGGCTAGTAAGCTTTATGACTATATGAGATGCATTGGAAGAGAATTATATTGGGGCATTGGAGGAGATTAAAGAGGTAAATTAATTTAAAAAAGTTCTGAAAAAAAAAAAACAATTCAAGCATACTCATTTGATGATTTTCTGTGAGTGAATTCGCGTATTTCGAATTTATCAACAAACGATTCTATGTGAGTGAACTCAAGTATTTCGAATTTATCAGCAAATAATAGCAGCAAAAATAAATAAAACCAAAAAAATAAATAGACTGATCTTAGCAGAGAATCCAAATCCGCTTATTTTTTTGAAACAATAGCTACGACTGCGGTCACAGAAGATGGAGCTACCAGTTTTATCTGCTAGTTAAAGAAGATGGGGTTACCAGTTTTATCTGCTAGTTAAGAAGATGGGGTTGCAGGGATGGGGCTGCTTGGTTTTAGCTGTTGGTTGAAAAAGATGGGGTGTTGTGTGATTTTTAGGAGCAACTGGTTGAAGAAGGTGGGCTACAACATTTTAACTGCTAGTTGAAGATTTTTTTTTTTTTAGCGGCTAGTTGAAGATTTTTTTTTTGTGGTTTATTAGGAAGTGAATCACGTTATTTTTGGATATTTTTCACCCTTTACCCTACGTAATAGATTTTTTGATTTTTTGATAAATCTCGGATAATCTTTTTCTATTTTCTTACTATTAAAGTGTATCCAAACAGTGAAAATGACATATTTCAGTGTAATCTATTTTAATGTAATAGATTTTAGGCTCCCAACGGCCCTTAAAGTTTTCGATTCCTATCAGTGATGATAATAAAGGACCAGCATAATCCCATTATATACAAATTCTTTAACTCTTATATATGGCCGTTACAAAATGAAGTTTTTACCTTTTTCTTTTTTTGTTACATGTGGTTTTCATTTAGACCTTTTCCTTTTTCTTCTTTCTTTTTTAATTGTGTTAATTTGGATCTATAATCTTCTCATTCTCTTATTTTTGATGTGGAATGGGAATCTTCAATCAGATGAGGTTCATCTGGCCGATTCTCTCGAAATAAAAAAAGGAAAATGGTTTGATAGGGGCTGCAGCCCTATCGAAATATGCAACACGTCACCTCAAAACTCATTGAAAGTTGCAATTTTGGAATTGGAAAACCTTCAAATCGATCATCTCAACCTTGAATTATTATTGTGAAAAAAAATTTGGATTCCAAGCTCCAAAAATAATATATATTGTAGCAAATTTTCTAGATAAGCCCTAAAAATAAGTGCTCATGGATCTGCCAGATCTGTACCACTTTTTAAGATTCAAATTTAATAATCGCCATTGGAGTTTGATATTAGAGCCATCATGGAGATTTCTAAAGCGCTTTCTAGATGAGGATTCGAAGTGAGGCTTTACTGTGTTTTCATAAAGCCTATGCCTTAAATAAAAAATTTAGCAATATTTCCTCTGCTTGTATGATGATTTACCAAGACAGCACATATAATCCGAATCTTTGAACCCTTCTATTAAAAAAAGGGAAAATTATGTAAATATACCGAATACTTTATGTTATTACTACTATGTTCGTTTTTTGGACTTCATAACAATTTTTTTAAAAAGATGAAACTACATATTTTCGATTTTTAAAAAACCAAAATCACACCAATTTTGGTTTTTGAAACATCGAAAGAACTACAAAATTTTAAATTTTTGGTTCTTCAATAATCGAAAAAACATTTATCTCCCAAAACCGACCAGTTTCAGGTAAAAAAACCAGATGCCCACCTACGTCAGCTCTTCAAAACCCCACAACCATGGCCTCTCTGATTAGCAAAGATGGTTTGAGATAGATAAGTTTTAGGGAGACATAGGTCTCTGATTGAGAGAGGGGGTTTAAGAGAGAGAGAGGGTTTTAGAGAGATAGATAATGGCTCTCCGATTAGTAAAGATTGTTTCAAAGAGAGGTTTCAAGGAGAGAGGGGGTCTCTGATTGAGAGAGGGGGGTTTGAGAGAGAGAGTGTTTCAGAAAGATAGAGAAGGGCTCTCCGATTAGCAAATATAGTTTCAAAGAGAAGTTTTAAGGAGAGAGGGGGTCTTAGATTGAGCAAGGAGGAGTTTGAGAGAGAGAGGGTTTTAGAGAGATAGAGAAGGGGTTTGAGAGAGAGAGGGAGAGGTAGAGAGAGAATACGAAGATGACCAACATGAGAGAAAAAAAAATTCGATTCTTCAAAAACCAAAAGCCCACCTTCGCCAGTCTGCTATTCAAAATCCCACAACCATGGCCTCTCCGATTAAGAAAGATAGTTCAGAGAGAGAAGTTTCAAGGAGAGAAGGGTCCCTGATTGAGGATGGTGCCTCTCTGATTAAGAAAGATAGTTTCAGAGAGAGGGGTTTCAGGGGCGAGAGGAGTCTCTAATTGAGGATGGTTTCAGAGACAGGTTTCAAGGAAAGAGGGGGTCTCTGATTGAGAGAGGGAGGTTTGAGAGAGAGAGGGTTTTAAAGAGATAGAGAAGGGCTCTCCGATTAACAAAGATGGTTTGAGAGATAGAGGTTTCAAGGAAAAATGAGGTCTCTGATTGAGAGAGAAAGCGTTTTCGAGAGATAGATGAACTAGTGATAGACCTTAGCAATGGTTTATACTTAGTTTGACTCTTACCATTTAAGGTGCTGAATAAAAAGACCAAATGAAGCGTGCAATACACATGCTGCATTGTATTCTTTATGGAACCATGAGAAAACTCTAAGAAACTTTAGGTTTCTTTTCTAAATTAGTTTGTAACCGTACTCTTCCCACTCAACGCTCATGGAACGTGTGAAGACCAACGTTATGGGTTGCCGCCCTTCGGCTGAGGCGAATTTCTCGACTGAATCTTTGATACATCCGAGTCATCCACAAGGCTCAAAAACCCTAAATAAATTAGAAAAAAAAATATTAAAGAATGGTAGTAAAAAGTCAAATAAAACAAAAAACAACATTATCAAAATGAGCTTTAAAAAAAATTAAAAATATAGGTTTAGAAAATTTGATTTATAACAATTGCTTAAAGTATAATAAAATAAAATACATTAAGAAGTAGTAAAAAATGGGTTTCAAAAAATCAATTAGTGGGCAGAAATAAACCAAAAAGGAAGGGAAAATATAAATATAAATAATTATGGCCGAAATATATCCCAATCTTTTCCAAATCAATTGAAAACATTTAAGGGATTGTCTATAAAGAGACCATTTTTCTTTTGTGCCTGGAGGTTACAACTATGCCAACTCATTAGATGTCAAATTGGATGGTTTGAGGTGAGTCATGAAGTTCGAGTTTTTTTTTTTTTGGAACTTTATGTCTATTCAATGATACTCTTACAACCACCCATTTTAAAATTTAAGGGACAAGAATAATTGTGACCTTCATGTATAAAAGATAAATGGTCTCTTGTAGACAATCCCGGCATTTAAAACCTATTACAAACAAATTTTTTAGATTTTTTTAAAAATTTGCCACTTAACCACCCTACATAGCCAATGGCCGCTTCTAGTAACTCGACCTGGTCCGGGTCAAACATTGTTCGCTTGTTCTACTAGCACTCTGCATTCCATGTGGCTTCTCCGGTTCTTAACGACGCTCAATTTATCTTAGAGAGGGAAGAAAATAAAAAGTTGAGAGGTTGGAAATCACCGGTTGCCTTGTTAATAAGGGCTAAGACTTTAAGTCAGCCCAGATTCGCATTTTACAGGTAGAAAAAGTTTACATAAAGCCAAGGCTCTAAACAATCAAATTAGAGCGCACCTCAAATATTTCACTAAAAGAGGTTGTTTTGATGCTCAAATATCCTCAAATTGATCATCTCGACATCAAGATGCATGGATAAGAGAAAAAAATAGATTTCAAGTTTTGGAAATAGTGCATCTTGAAACACATTTTTGGACCATCAATTTTCAAGCTTTCATAGATCTACTTGATTTACACAATTTTTGAAGCGTTAAATTTTATGATTAAAGATGAAAATATATTTTAAGGCAATCACAAAGATTTATAGTATTGAAACCACATTTCTCGACACAATTTGAAGATGCACTTTACTTTGATTGTTTAGATCCTCGGCTCTATACAAACTGCATCCTTTATATCAGGGTTTGAAAACTCGGCGAGTCGAACCGGACTCGCCCGGTTCGACTCGGGAACGGCAGACCCCGTGCCGGCTCCACTACAATGCCGGGAATCGCCCGTGTCTAGAGAGAATCGGGCGATTCCCAATAGTGAATCGCCGAGTCACTGTTGAGACTCGTCCAAGAACACGGGCTGCACAATGTTCTTCACGATTTTCATCGTTTTTTGTCATTTTCTTATCATTTTTCACCTTTTTCAGCTTTATAATCGAATCTTGCAGGCTTTATTTTAGATTTTTCAGTCATTTCAGTCAATAAAAGGTAGTAAAAATCATCGATTTTGATCAAAAAAATTCGGATCTGTGAAGAACCCTAAAAATGTTTTAGGGTTCCGCCATTTCTTTGATTTCAAGCAAAAGATGGTACATTTTTTGTAAAATCTGAGGGTTATTGATCGTAAGAATGTTGTTCAAAAGTTTTTTTTCATAATTTGTGAGTATTTTGGACGAATTCCTATCAAATTTGAATTTGAAGCCACGGGTGCACGAAAAACAGGTAAGAACTGCATTTTTTTTTTTTTTTCCGCCATTCTATCAAATTCACTCAATATTTTACAAATAATATGTTAAATTTATAGGCTTTTGATTCGTTATAGTGTTGTTTATCATCACATTTATTCAATTTGATTTTATTTATTCAATTTGAGTTTGATTTTTGAGAAAAAAAGACTGATGTCTATGAAGAAAAAATGGACTGCGTTTTTTTTTTTTTGTTCCGCAATTCTATCAATTTCGCTCAATATTTTACAAATAATGTGTTAAATTTATACGGTTTTGATTCGTTATAGTGTTCTTTATCATCACATGTATTCAATTTGATTTTATTTATTCAATTTGAACTTGATTTTTTAGAAAAAAAGAATGATGTCTGTGAAGAAAAAATGGACTGCGGTTTTTTTTTTTTTTCCGCCATTCTATCAATTTTACTCAATATTTTACAAATAATGTGTTAAATTTAGAGGGTTTTGATTCGTTATAATGTAGTTTATCATCACATGTATTCAATTTGATCTGATTTATTCAATTTGAGCTTGATTTTTGAGATTGAATGATTGATGTTTGTGAAGAACTGCGTTTTTTTTTTTCCTCAATTCAATAGATTTTATTTAATATTTTAATAATGTGTTAATATTATAGGGCTTTGATTCTTTATAGTGTTGTTTATCAAAACATGTATTCACTTTGATGTAATTTATTCGATTTGAGGGTGATTTTTGAGTTGGAATGACTGATATTAGGTGGGTCTGTGAAGAACTGCGTTTTTTTGTTTTTTAAATTCATGATCAAGTTTTTTGAAAAATCGTGATTTTCGAAAAATTGTGACTAGTTTTTTATTATCATGAGGAATTAAACAATATTTTTAATTTTTATTGTTAAATTTTTTGTTCAAAAAATTGCACGTTGATAGATTATTTATGCAAAAAAATATATGTTATTATATTTTTAATGTAAAACTGTATTTTTTAATTTGTTATTAATGCAAAAAAAAATACATTAACAAATACATGCTGTTAAACTATATTTTTATTTTTAATATAGTTTTGCATTAAAAATGTATTTTAAATTTTTGAAATTTTTAATGCAAAAAATACATGTTGTTAAACTGTATTATCATGAGGAATTAAAGTGAATATCAGTGTAAAAAAATCGTGACATGTATGATAATTGTATTATCTTGTATTTTACAATTTTATTATTAAATTTTTAATACAAAAAATGTATATTATTGATAATTGAGTTGTAGCTATGTTTGGAGCTTACATTTTTTATTATTTATTTTGCATATTTGTAATTGAGATGTGCAACTAATTGGGATCAGTTCAATTGAGTTGGGATTGTGCCCACTATATGATTGTAAATTTTATTTGTGGCATTGTGAATGACTATATCATTGTAAATGTATTTTGTGTCAAATATACGTGTAGTGGCATTATGGATGACTATATTATTGTAATTTTTTTCTTGATTCTAAGTGTAACTTATACAGACTTTTTTTTATCTATAATGTTGCATAAATATTTTTTTTTTCTCAATAGGAACTAATTCATGTTTGTCGAAATAAAGATTTGTGACAAGTCCATATGTATTGGCATTGTGAATTATTATACCATTGTAAATATATTTTTTATTGATACTATATCAAGTGTAAATTTTTTGTTCTATATGTAGTGGCTGATATAGGCAATTTTTATCTATAATGTTGCATAAATAAATTATTTTTTCCAGTAGGAACTAAAATATTTTTGTCAATGGAAATATTTTATATTAACAACAAATATAACTTCATGAACTACCCTTACATATTATCACTACACATGGTGATTATTTTTATGTTGAACTGTCAAGTTAATTTTTAACCTTTTACATATTAAAACAGTTGAACCATGACAAGATCTGCAGAAGACCTTGCATGGCAACAGGGGGTCAGACTTGTTCCCAACAAACAAGAAAATTATTTGTAATTACCGCCAAAGAGTGATAAGTAGTGGGGTACATAGGTTCAAGCAACACTTGGTAGGGGTTAAGGGAGATGTTTCTCCATGCAATAGTGTCCCTAATAATGTAAAAAAGCAGATGACGGCATTTCTCAAGGCTACCAAAGGTAAAAAAAATTACAAAGCAGAGGATGAATGAGGAGATAGCTAGTTTATATACGTCATCAAGTGGGAATGATCTAAAAGAGCAATATAATAATGACTTGGAGATGGCCACAATAATGAGTTTACAGGAAACATACCATAGAGAACACGGGTTTAAAATGCCTGGTGGTTATGACATGGGCATGCATAGTGGGCTTAGCTCAGACATGCATGACGGGCCCAGCTCGAACATGTATGGCAGGCCCAGCTCAAATATGTATGGAGGGGTTGGTGGCAATATATATCAAGAGGAATCAGACGTTGAAAAAATTGTTTCTAGCTTATCTAAGAGTACCAGTATTGCAAGTCATGGTCGTATATACCCATTTCTCTCAAAGCCTAAGTCAGAACAGATGACTCTCAAAGGCATGGTGAAAGGCACGAGAAACATGTTGGGCAGATATATTGTTAAATGGTTCTACGATAAAGGGATCCCCTTTAATGCAGCCAATAGCTCATATTTCCACCTATGGTCAACGCAATCCAGAGAGCCAGCCCCGGGGTAAAACCCCCGACGGCATATGAGCTCAATGGGCCAATATTGGATGAAGAGGTGAAGGAAGTTAGAAACTGGATTGAAGAATATAAACAGAGTTGGCCAAGAACAGGCATTACTCTCGTGAGTGATTGTTGGTTGAATAAAGTTAGCAAAAAGGAGTTTTTAAACTTCTTGACGTATTCCCCAAAAGGTACAGCTTTTTTGTCTAGCAAAGATGTATCAGGGACAAAGAAGGATGTGAACTTCTACGTACGACTATATGATCAGATAGTGGAGGAGGTTGGAGATAAGCATGTAGTCCAGTTTATTACGAACAATGCGGGCACATGTGTTTATGCGGGGAGTAAGTTGATGGATAAGAGGAAGCATATAATATGGCGTCGATCTTATATTAGAGGAGATCGGTGAGATCAAAATTGTGGAGGAGACTCTACAGGAAGCGAAGTTGGTGTCAAGATTTATATATACCCATTCTAAAATTTTATTTTTGTTCAGAGAACAGTCTAAGAAAAAAGAGATAATCAAGCCTGCCATAACCCGCTTTGCGACAGATTACTTTGCTGTGGACTCCATTCTGGAATCTGAAAGTATAATAAAGATATTGTTTACCAGTAAAGAGTGGTTAAATGACCGCCTCTCGAAGTCCAATACTAGGCTAAAAGTGGACGGCATAGTCTCAAATAAGAGGTTCTGGTCTCGATGTTCCAGTATCGTAGAGGTCACTGCCCCTTTGATCACAGTGTTCAGAATGGTGAATGCTGACAAGAAAGCTACCATGGGCATCTTTTATGAAGGTATCGAGAGAGCCAAATCAGCTATTGGGGATAAATGTACTTTTGCTAGTAAAGTGATCGAGATTATAGAAAGAAAGTGGAACACCAAATTTGGACGTCCAATTCATTATGCAGGTAAATATATATTTATATCATTAGAATGTTTCATTCTAAATTATTTTTTTATAAAATTTTAAATGACATTTCTCTATCTATATATTTTCTAGGTTACATCCCCATAAGATTATGGAAGGGATCAAATACACTATTGTCAGGTTGGAGAGAAGCCATCGAAACTAGGTAGCAGCAGCACAAGAGGTATTCTTTAATATTTTGTTAAGAACTTGATTGAGTTGTTATATTTGTGAGGAATATTACACTAAAACGAAATATTTTGTTTTAGCTTACTATGTATAGGGATGCTATAGGATGCTTCGAAACTAGATTTGCCAGGAATTCTCGAACTAAGATGGATCCAGGTTATCCCCTAACTAATATTTTGTTCATTCATATATTCAATCTTATGAATTGTTCTTACCCTTACAATGCTTTTTACATTTTAATCCAGCTAAATGGTGGGAGATATATGGCAGTGATGCACTTCACCTAAAGAGGATAGCAATCAAGGTGCTCTCGCAGACATGTTCCGCTACTGACAGTGAGTGAAACTGGAGTACGTTCCAATGGTTGCACACTACTAGGAGGAATCGACTCGCTTCGGAGAAGCTTCATAAATTAGTCTACGTTCATTACAACTTAAACCTCCGAGAGTGACAAATAAGAAGGAAGCTTGAAGACTATGGGCCGATAGACTTGGACACAATATTTGTCACAAACACAGCAGAACAATGGGTAGTAGAAGAAGAGGAGCCAGTGTTGCACAAGAGAGCGTTCCTTGAAGCTATCGGTGAGGCAGATCTTGAAGAAAGCGATGAGCAGCATGAAAGAGGAAGCAACCCGCCAACATATCCACAATTTGTCGGAGATGTCGGTGATATTGCACTTAATGAGGGAGAGTGGGAAGGGGGTCTAAGGGAAAACGAGAGAGATGATGATTATGAGGCCACCCAATCCCAGCCAAATTATTCACATATCGAGTCTCAACAACAAGAGGGTTGGGATGAGCACGATAGTGTAGGTGAGCATGAATGACGAACAAGCTTCAGGGATTTTGGATTAGGACCACAACAAAATACTAACACTCAGGGATTTGGGTATAGTCAGGTGCCCACTAATTTGGATGATTCATTTTTAGAACGAGTCAATGAATTGTCACGCGAATTCAATCAATGGCACCAGCATGACCAAGATGAAGAACGACGTCGTCTGTCATTTTATTTTTAAATCGTATATTATGAATTGTATGCTTTATTGTAGTCCATGTATGATGATATACTTAATCCATGATAATTTTATATTTATCCTTTTGTGTGATGTAAATTAAATGGTACATAGTAGTTCATGCAGGGAAAGAACATATTAATATTCGCATATTCATGCAAAGAAATGAAAATTTTTAATGGAATACCCTCATTTCTTATTGAATTCTTAAAAAATAACATTTATAATGAATTTTAATAAATTTTTCGGATTTGTTTTAAGGTTTAATCAGACCGATTCTCGATCCGAATCGCCGATTCACCGATCCGTATGAGTTTTTGAGATTCCCGATCCGTGTCACCGTCCGCTTTTTAAACCACTGCTTTATATAAAAAAAATAAAATTATTTTGATAGGGCTGCAATATTAAAATAAGTGAAGCCTTATCTTAAAACTCACCAAAAGTTGTAGTTCTGACATTGTGAAAGCTTCAAATCGATCATCTCAGCCTTGACCGTTATTATTGTAAAAAAAATTTGGATTTCAAGCCATAAAAATAGTGTATGTTGTAACACTTTATTTAGAGCCTCCATTTAACCCTAAAAATAAGTGTTCGCGGATCGCCAAGATTTGTAAAAAAATTTTAACTTCAAATTTTATAGTCGGTATTGGAAATTGATATTAGAACAATCATAAATTTATGCCCAAAGTGCTTTCTAGATGAAGATTTGAGGCGAGACATTACTTTTGTTTTTATAGAGCTTAGACCTTATAGAAATTGCATCCTATAGAAAAAGTTTATAAGATTGAGGACCTAAATAATCAAACTAAGACATACCTCAAAAATTTACTAGAAAAAAGTTTTTTCAATGCCAAAAACCCTCAAATCCAATCAATTTGACCTTCAGATATATGCAAATAATAATTTAAAAAAAAAAAAACTTCAAGTCTTGGAAATAGTGCATCTTGTAACACATTATCTAGACCGTCAATTTTCAAAATCTTTAAGTATTCATAGATCTGCATAATCTACACTATTTTGAAGCTTTAAATTTTATAATTAAAAATGAAAATAAATATCCAAACCATCATAAAAACATTTAATATTGAAACGATATCTTTCAATCTTATTTGAAAGTGTGCCTTACAATGACTGTTTATGGCATCATCCTTATATAAACCACACCCTTTATATATAGCTTTTGTAAAAATCATATATAATTGCAGTCTTAAAAATCAGTGAATGAGAAAATAGTTCTAGAAATGGATCAAGGCATATGCGTTGAAAGATTGTGGAATTGTGGACTCCTGGTGTTGTAATTTTTTAATCCCTACTTATAAGCATTTTGTTTCTAGTATTCAGTAGTTATTTGAGTCATTGTATTGTTAATGAGGTTCAACTTATTGCTTGATAATTTAATTCAAACTAAATCTCTTTGTCACTAACTTCCACCATAAAAACCAAACACACATATTAAAAAAACCCAAACACAAAAAGAGAAAACAACAAAAGTCTAGGTCCTAGTCCAAAAGGATATAAGGAATACAATATAATTGTACAACTATAAAAAATACCCCAAACTTCACATCCAAACCCCTATATAATTGCAAAATACATAATTGCAAAAACATAAATAAACCCACCAAAAATTGCATTGAAACCCTAAATAACCATAAAGCAAACCAAATAATAAATGAGAAATTTTAATATGAAACTAATCCAACGTGTATCATGCAAAATGTTAATACTTTAGTGTAGTACTTTGAGGGCTTTTATAAACAGTAAAAGCCCTTCAAAATAACCTAAAACTACAACTAAAGAAATAGAAATATTCTATGATTTCAAAACCTTAGTTTCCTAAAACCATGAAGACAAAAACATATTTTTTTATTCATTTTTTAGTTTTCTAAATTTTAAAGTAAAACAAACAAATATTAAATATTAAAAGTAAATAAACAAAACCCCACCTAGTGTTGAAGCTTGGTTGGAGTCTAGCCGGAATGTTGGCCTGAAATTTTGTTGCAAACTTCAGAGATGGGTTAGAGTGGCTCGCTTGACAGTTGAGGGAGAGGTGCTATCGAATGATAAAACATGTTTCTCTCTTAAAATATCTTTTAAAACATAAATTAATTAGTTTCTCTTTCTTATCCTTATAAATATGCGAAAAGTTTATATAAGGTTGCAACGTTAAAATGTAGAATTGTATATGCACCTCAAAAATCCATCAGAAAAGTTTGTTTTAGAGTTGAAAAACCTAGAGTTGAAAATCCTTCTAATTGATCATCTTGACATCGTGATGTATGAATATGGGAAAAAAAAAATTTGAGTCCCAAAAATAATGCATCTTGTAATACATTATTTACACCGTCCATTTTCAAGATTTTCAAATGTTTATAGATCTACTTGATTTGTAACCATTTTTTAAGTTTAAAATTTTATAATTAGATATGACAATAGATTTTCAAATAATCCTAAGAATGTTTTACACCAAACATACATGTTATGATAAAATTTGGAGGTGCACCTTAATTGAATTGTTTATAAGGTTGCAACTTTATAAAAATCAAGCCCTATAAATATATATTAAGACCGACTAAATATATTCCTTTTTTATGGCAAATGCAAAAGAAGGGGCAGAAGCATCATTTGTTCACGCACTGAGAACCCATAGGACTTCGGAAATTGAAAATGTTCATTTTGACTTAGGATTTCAAAATATCGGAAGTGAGGGTAAAATGAAATTCAGAAAAAGATGAAAAAAGGGATATGCTCATAATATTAAACAATTACAATGGATTTTCATAATTATTCTAATTATATAGGATATATATGGGTATGTTTCTCTTTTTTATGATGATTTGGTAATTTTTCCTAGTGCATAATTGAATATTTATTATCATTAAATGTTATAATCTAACATTTTGACTTTGGATTTTAAATATTCGAATTGAGGGTAAAATAGAATTAAAAAAAAGGTGAAAAAGGGATATGCACATAATATTAAACAATTACATTGTATTTTTTCGTAATTAAGCTAATTATATAGGATATATGGGTAAGTTTCATGATTGAATTTTTATTATTTATTTTATTTTTTTCTAAAGTATCGGAATGTAATGAATTAAATCGCTAATAATCCATCTTTTATATAATTTTTTGGACAATTGTAGATTTTTAATGATTTTCTTTACTTCTTTTTTTTTTTTTTTCTGCTTTTTAATTATTTTAACAAAATTTTCACAGTTTTTAAAATTATTATCATTTTTTGTTCCTATACCGAATACACTTGAACTTGGCTAAGTCACTTGGCCCGCGCCAAGGCAGAGTCCTAGGTCTAAGCCGGTTTAAAAACACTGCTACCAACTTATCTTCTGGAACCATTAAGTTGTCTCAGTTTTAGGATTTTAAGCATTCTTTCTGCGTTGACAGTCCTTAAAGTAGTGGCCTAGATTCCCATAATTCTAACAATTTTCTTTCGTTGTGAACTCCTTATCAATGTAGATATCCTTTTGGACCTTGAAACAAAAAAACTCTTCTTATTTTTTAGCCTTGTCCTTGTGTACTACAAGGTTTGCTTTGAATTGAATAGTCTAGTACCAACTTTGCATCCATGGCCTCATCTTTTTTTTCATCTCCTCTTCAACAATGAAGAGAGCATTGAAGTCGATCTAGGTCAACATCAACCTTGTTACCACTTATTTTCCTTTTGTCATCTTTCCATCATGGGGTAACTAAAGAATGATGTTTCTTACTTGAAAAGCATCGTCCAATCCACATCCTAGTTGACTTACCATGTATACTTAAAGCAAGTACAAGCATATTTCTAATGAATTTAGAAATCCAAAAGCAAGTACAAGCACATTTCTAATGAATGTAGAAATCCAAATGGTTAGAAATAATAAAGAGAAAATTACATACATATTTGTTATACTTTGTGTTATTACGGATGTACCAAATAGTTTCTGTTATTATATGTATGTCTGTTTTTTACCATATATAACGTAATTTTTTAAAAAAAATGATTTTACCTTTTTTCAAATGTTGAACATCCGAAAATAGGCCAAAAGTGTAACGTTCACATTCCCATTTTCGGGTGTTGAACATCCAAATTGAAAGGTTTTTCGGATGTTCAACATCCACAAATAGCCCGAAAGTTGAACGTTCACATTCCCATTTTTCACATTTCACGGTCACATTTTCGAATGTTGAACATTCGAAAATGTGATATTTTCACATTTTTGGATGTCCAACATTCGAAACCATTTTCGGATCATATTTTCGGATGTTAAACGTCCAAAAATGTCATATTTTCAGATGTTCAATACCCCGAAAATGGGAATATGAACTTTTGGCCTATTTTCGGATGTTCAACATCCGAAAAAGTAAAAAAAGGTATGTATGTAATTTTCGGATGTTCAACATCCAAAAAGAGTATATATGTAATTTTCGGATGTTCAACATCCGAAAAAGTGTAAAGCTATCTTTTAAAAAAAATTACGTTATAAAAGATAAAAAACAGACATACATGTAATAACGGAAACTATTTGGTGCATTCGTAATAACGCAAAGTATAACGGATATGTATGTAATTTTCTCAATAACAAATATTTGGTATGACCCCTTAATTTGGAGTCTTGTCTCCAATTGCTTTTACAGTGATGATATTAACATCTAAAGTATCATATATGGGACAATGAACATATTGATAATGTATCCCTTGTATACAAAGTTATCCTCAAAACGACTTTTAATGAGTTTTAGTTTTGCTCCTCATGCCTTCACTTTATAGTGGCACTTCTACCATTGTATATATTGTATTGGGATCGATTGGTAAAAAATCCATAAGGGTTTATAACATTTACAATATTGTGTATTCATATCAATATAAACAAGCAATGGAAACTACACAATATCAAAAGAAGAACATGAAATGAAAAATCCAGCAACATTCAATCCACAGAGCACAAATATTTAGCATGGTTCGGTCACAAATGGTGACCTACATCCATAGGAGAATAGTGTGAGACTTTACTTATAGATTTGAGAAGATTACAAAGTAAAATCAAGCTCAAAATATCAATTTTCAACAGCCCTTTCTCACTCTAAACATCGCCTAAAAACAAGGTACCAAGAACACCTAAAAATGGGTTCTCTTTAACACTTTCTCTCACTAAAACATGGCACACAGTAAACCCACAATGGAGTTCAAGCCTTTTGCTCACTTTCTCTCTATAAAACAGATCATACCAAGTTCTCACAAGAAAACTCAATTGCAGTCCAATCTCTCTTATCTTTTCATCACACACACTCTCTCTCTCTCTAAACAAAATGGTTTTAATTCCTTTAAAAGAGTAAAGTTTCTACAACACCACAACTATTGGATTAGATGCAATCCAATGGCTCGAAATAAAAGAGAAAAAAGTTAAATAAAACTCTCACATGTATGATTTGTTTTTACACACTTAACATATTGAGAACATGGGCCACCTTGAGTGAAATCAATGAAAATATAAGTTTTTTTTTTTCGCCTTTTTAATTTCAACTCGTCAAAACAATAAAGTCTCACAAAATCTTGGTTCATGACTTGATGGAAGCTATAACAACTACATGCTTCAGAGTTATTGTCTTGTATGGTTGAAAATTAGTGGGTGAAATGCGGAAGAAGGTATAAGAAAACAATGATCTTCTTGTTTCTAGCAAGTATTTAATGCTTTTACAAGAAAATTCTTGACCCTTATTGGTTGAAATTAGCATCCAACTACTCGAAGCAAAATTTTCCTTGGGACACAAAGAAAAAGACGATTGAATACTATTTTACTTGTATAAAGGCATAAGTACAACACGATCTCGAGCATTAGAGTTGCCCTAGTTCTAGAAAGATAAAGTTCACACAATAATACAAAAGGTCTAAAAAGCAAGTTATAACTATGTACAAAATTATGTCTCAAAAAGAGAAAATCAATTTCCATAAAGAACGATGATAAATTACATTTTGAATTTCACCGACTGTGACAATTTAATGCTCATGTCCTCGTTGTCCCTTACCGTGCAATACGAGTACATCAAGTTCCCAAACGAATCTTGGTAGAGTATACTTTAGGTGTCCATCTTTGTACTTTTTTTCAATGACACGATATTTACATTCAACTACGATGCAAACTTGAGACATCATAACAGACAATAAAGGGTGCAACCCCCATATTGCAAGAGCAAGTCATGGTTAATCCATATGAAAAGGTCATTTAAGATCCAATTATTGATGCATTGAGGCATGCCCATCAATATCTATTTTTCTTATATGTAACAAACGCATTTATTTTTGTACTAATACTTTTTAAAAGCGTTTGACATATTTGTTGATTTAAACAATGGTTTTTGGAGGAAATACATTGTTATCTTTATGTGGTCCATATGTATTTAGAGTATTAGTCAATGGATTTTGGTACGTTAATGTCTACAAGTGTACTAAGAATGGATGTTCATAAATTCAGTAAATGGATATTGGTATGCTCATTGAATGGACATTGATACTTGAGTATTTGGTATGTTTAATTCTTGTTGACCATATAGAAATGAGTTTCGATAATGTTGGAAGAAATTACCAACGGACAACACCGCAATATAAATCATTTCTAGAAATGTGCAAGAAAGAGCATGAGAGCAAATGGGCATTTTGTTAAAAAAGCGTGGGTAATAATAATACGCCACATGTGTCAACAATATAGACCAAGGTTTGAATGACTAAGCATAAAACATAGATTGAAGACTTTAAAGACCCAGTACACTGAAATCAAGAGACTACATTTGGAATCTGGATTCAGTTGGAATTGAAAGAAAGACTAATGCGATCTTATAAAGGGATATATTTTTTTATATTTCTTCTTTTCAACCTTTTTCTTTTCTTTTAGCAAAGATCACTTAAAAGTAGTCTTATTATAATAACTCCTTCTTCAAAGAAAATAAAACTAACAAATCCAAGATCTTAAAAACTTTGATTCCATTAAACCAATTTTCTTTAAACAAATAAAATATCAACAATTCTTATGCTTGATAATATAAATACAATATAATTAAATATGACAAGAAACAAAAAAAAGAGTGCCGGAGATTACCTCAACCGGGCATATTACACCCCATACCGAGTCACCATCATCCGATGACGTGGGATCAACGATCAACCTTCAATCTCAACCAGGAAAGTAAGTTTAGGCCAAGCCCTCAAATAGAATTATGAACTCTTTTATCACAAATCGCAAACCCTTAGGTGAATCCCTTTAGCAACCTAGTTTGAGAAAAATATTTCTCTTTTCTGCCACAACCTTATAGTCTAAAACCCCAATGAGAGATAAGCGATCATGAGAGGGTTGAGAGAACCACCATGAGAGAGATATCAATTATGAGAGAGTAGGGTGTGCCCCTTTGGGTCTCTTGAAGGAGAAAGAGAAACTTTTGTAAGTGAGAGATATATATATTCTAAGTGGGGCATGCCCCCTTTGTGGGATATGAGAGAGATGAGAATTAGTTGTAAGAGATAAGGTGTAGAGATTTAAGGTAGAGACAATTCCTTTTTATAGGCTTTGAACAAGATTATGGTTTTTTAGGATTTTCATTGGCTTGTTTCTTCTTATGATATTGAATATGAACCATTGATCTTTGATGACTTGTGGGGTGAGAGATTTGAGTCATTCATTCCATAGATGGGTCATCAATATTAAGGAAGGTGCTAGAACATTTATCCCTCATTCATAAACTACTTTTTCATCAATAGAAATTAAATAAAATAATTCCATTCATAATATAGTGCTTACCAAAATTATGCACAAGCCTTCTCATGCTTTCCAAAAATCCTTTGAAAGCTTTCTCAAGGAAAAACCTTTCCAAAACACTTCAAAGCTTTCTTAAGGCTTGAACTAACACAAGGAAAGTTTCATTAGGGTGGTGTGCCAACCTAGGTGGTACTTCATAGGCCCCACCCACATGCAATGGTGGGCCCATTAACAAATTGGGCTTCCTATGCAACATTAAAATTATTAAAATTAATTATATAATTTTTAGAAATTCATAAAATCAATTTGAATATTTAAATCAATCTAAAATCAATATCTTTGTTTTTATAAATCCAAATTTGATAAATAAAATATCCAGAGATCTAGAAAATTTTAAATATATAATTAAATGAATTTAATGGGAAAAGGATCCATATGGTCTAGGAATTAAATAAATAAACACTTGGGCACTCCACCTTCAACTGTGGACTACGATTCACACTTGCTTTATCAAACCGATCCAGTGTTTTCCATGACCCACAGTCCATGTAGAGGCTCATTAGTGGGTCACCAAAGTCTGGCCAATGAGTCAAATGGTTGTAATCTCAGTGTGTGGATTTTATGTTCTCCCCTAGAAAGATACCAACCTGATGCAACCACAACTCTTATGGCGTATGAGAGTATCTCTAGCACATGCATAAGCTTCACCCTAAAATGTGGTTTGCTTTTCTGAAACGACTATCATTATACATGTTGTGTGATGGCTCACGGATGAGGCTTTAGCCACCGTCTCTAGAGATCGCATCACACACAAGGGTCGCAACATCCCTCGGCTCACTTATCCGGGCATACTCCAACCTCATCAAGGGATGACCTATTAGAACCCTTATCAGATAGTTTTATATACTCAGGTAACATAAGTTTTTCCCAACCGATTGGCCTAACTCGTCAAGCTCAATCTGATATCAGCAAACATCACTTGCTTAGTATGGTACATGAGGGACTACACTCCCACTGAGTTCATGTTCAACTATATCATTTTACAAGCGCTCATAAGGCCTTTAATAGCCACATTCACCCAACATCTCCCACTTGTCCTTTGAAGGCCTTATATTATCACTTCCTCACTTTCTCTCATCGTTATCTCCCTCTCCTAATTGCAATCTCTCTATCTCTTAAGCATCTTTCACTTATTCTCTCTCACTACATTAATCGTGGCTTTCGTCATCAATCCTTTCACAAAAAGACTTATAGAGATAACCATTTTTTCGCTTTAGCTCTCAGATCTCATCCCAAAAGTGGTCATAGCCCATCTTTCATATTGCATCGCGAATCATGGACATGTTGTCGCAGAAGACCATCAGGTACCCTCATCGTATGGGGTCGTATGTTCATGGGCTCAAAACAGTTCTTCAAATAAATTGCTTCATTCTGTAGCCATACAACCAACGCTACATATCCGGGTTCTATGGGTGAACAACATTATAATATGTTGTTCCATCTGACTTGTCAAATACTAATAGGTGCTCCCATTGAAATATTTAGTGCATGTGGATCTCGATCTTTCTCAATCTCACATCATTTCTCAAGTGATAGAAACATGATTTTATATGCTTAAAGTTCTTATGGAATCGTGACTCCTTTGACACGCAAATCACCGCCGTATTGTCACATAAAGTCCTTATTGCCTCACAATGTATAGGGTGAAAGTTAAGTCGATTTAATAAATTTATTAACCCCATACAGCCTCCTTGGCCGCCAAACAGCAAGCCACGTACTCTGCCTCCTTGGTGAATAAAGCCACCACATCCTATTTCTTTGATTTCCTAGAAACTGTACCACATCCAAGTATGAACACATATCCAGATGTAGATTTTGCGTCATCTGGATCCGTGAGATAGCTTGCACCTGTATATCTAAATATCCAAGCCGTTAAAAAAAATGTGAGAATGTAGCAGCTCCCACTCAATTACTGCACATACAACATATACATTATTGACATTCTTATGCAATAAGTAATTCAATACCTGTTGGTTTCACAATATGCAAAACATCCATGAACCATAAACGTTCAATCACACTAGTCATCTTGGTAGTAAATCTATATAAACCAAGTTATCTAATCAACACAATATGTGTCAAGGAAGCCTAGCTTTATGGCATTCCTACAACATTCTCTATGGTTCAAGGTATTAGGTAATCAAGAATTCTAAATAACTAGAAACATAACTCAAAACATATTCGTATTTAAAAACCGGTGCATGATATTTTTTCTCCCATATTGTAAATACCTTCAAGACACAATGCTTTTCTCTTTAATAAAAAAAAAACAATTGACTTAGTGTGTATATATATATATATATATATATATATATATATATATATATATATATATATATATATATATATATATATATAGAGAGAGAGAGAGAGAGAGAGAGAGAGGAAAAGCCTTTCCAATGCCTATAGGCGAAAATAAATAGTGATTTCACCTACCCTCATCATCGTCCAAATTTCTTCGCACGGTTACGATTGTCTGGTAGTGTTTTATTTTTCATTTTTTTCTACAAATCAGAATGATCTAAAATTTGGAAAGTATGTACATCTTACTGAGGCACATCTAATAAAAATATAAAAAAAAAATTTTGTAAAAAATAATTTGATCAAAATACCTCGGAAACTTTTTAGCGGTATTTTAGTCAATTGTTTTCATGTAAAATATTTTTTTGATAATTTTCGAAGATTCCCCTATTTTTGATGAATACACCCTCTAAATTTTAGTTCATTCCGATTTGTAGAAAAAAATAAAAAATAAAACACTACTGCCACGCGATGAACTTTAGACGGTGATGAGGGTAGGCAAAATCACTGTTCATTTTCGCCTATAGGTGTTGCGTAGTGTTTTTCATATATATCACTATTCATTTTCGCCTATAGGTGTTGCGTAGTGTTTTTCATATATATATATATATATATATATATATATATATATATATATATATATATATATATATATATATATATATATATATATATATATATATATATATATATATATATATATGGAAAAAACTGAGATTAGCCCACTAGCTCATATGAACATATGAGCCCAAAGGCCCAGATTGAATCTGGGTCAATCTGTCGATCACGGATATCTCCTAGTACTTGCATTTTTTTTATTTTTCTATAAATCCAAATCACTTTAAATTTTAGAAATGTGTTCTTCTCATCAAGACCCACCTAATAAAAATATAAAAAAAATTATTCGTAGAAAAATATTTGATCAAAATACCCCCCAAAATATTTCAGGGGTATTTTGATCAATTTATTTCATATAAAATAATTTTTTATATTTTTCAAAGATTCGTCTATTTTTGATAAACACACTTCTAAATTTTCAAGTTATTTAGATTTGTCGAAAAATAAATAAAATTCAAATACTATCAGACATCCTTGATCGTCAAATCGACCCAGATTCAATATGAGCCGCTGGGCTCATATGTTCATATGAGCTAGTGGGCTAATCCCAGCTTTTTTCTATATATATATATATATATATATATATATGCATTCACGAGCAATAGTTAAATAACAGCAAGATGGTTTAAACTGATTTTCATAAATACTTAGTTGACCTTGCAAGACTATGTAGTTTTCTCAAAACCATACTCATAGACTTCGGTTTTTATTAAATCATCCAATTTAATTTTAAAATACATGTTTAGCCTTCATAAATCATTTTACCGCATTCATCTTTAATTTCCTACCAAGTTAAGTTCATGGTATATTGTGTTACATGCTAAATTTGTAATCATGTCATGTGTGGGAGGAATATATTGCGGTACATTCTAAATTTATAATCATGTCCTTTTCTAACAATTAGATGGTAATGTACTTGTTTAAGCTCATTGTGGATTGTTGTTATTTACAATGACACCAGTGGACATCAAAGTATCAGAGCAAGAGCTTCCCTCCTATAAACAACATGGATCTAGTGTATGGGGACATGATTGCACAAGAAAATAGAAGTCAATCAGTATTAGATGGTGGTCAGCGCGAGCCTCATAATGCACATGGTGATGAGCCCCAGAACAATGATGATACATTGAATTGGATGCCTGAAGAGGAAGAGACAGGGGAGGAAGAGCCAAGGGATGCGGAAGCATTTACTTCTACTGGCTGAAATACAAGGAGTGTCTCCACTTCTAAAAGAAAGAGGAATGGAGGTCAATCTTCAAGAGCAAGGGGGTCCCCTCAAAGGCATGAGACCATTTTGGTTGGTCATGAATTGGCTGATGTTGTTGGCTCACTATCGTCTTAAATGGTTCGGATGTTGGATCATTCAGTCATCTTCTAGACGCGATACATGGAAGCGGTGACAAATTCTTATAAGGATGTGAGCATGGATCCACTTTTGTACATCAAGACTACGGACTTGTTTGCAGAATCTATGAATGCTCTCTATCAATCGATCCCTAGTATCATAAACTGTAGCTCCTAATACATGTCCCCCAAGATTAGTTTCATAGATTACTTGGTTTTTAAACTCTGACTCTTGAATCTGTATCATATCAGGGAGGGAACTTTAAAATGTCTTTTCATAACTTTTGTGTAGAAGATGGTTGGTTTATATTTTCCTCTTGAATTTGATAAATTATATGGGTGCTTATAACTTTTTCGTATCAGACCACTGCCATTGGATCCGGAACGTCGAAAAACCCTATGTTACCAAATTTCAACTCAATCGGACCCTCCGGGGCTATTCTGGGCCTAACTTACCAAACAGTGTTGAGTTTTACACTATTGCGGTATAGGCTTGGTGAACCAGTTTTCATTTATGGAAACTATGTTTTTTCATTTCGGAGTGACTTTTAAATGCTCATAACTGCCTCACTTTGGGTCTAATTAAGCTCAAATTCAGACACGAGCTAGATCTCGGCGATATGCTCATTTTGACATATGGCACGTATCATGGAGTGGCTCGAAACGAGATAATTTTTAGAGAGAATATAGGCCCAAAACGTGAAAATTCAGATTTTAAAAAGATGAGCATCCCATTTTTTGAGAGGCCATAGCTCAAGATCTCGAAGTTGGATTATCGCAAGTATAGGTTCATTGCAGTCGTGTTTCGAAAAGCTTCAGTTTGATATGATATTTGTGAATGATCAAAGGATGGATGACACCAAATTTTGAGGTCAGAGAAGGCATACTTTTTCAGTCGTCGAAAAGGATGCCGATCACCGAAATCCCATTTTTTGCCGACTTCCCAAAATTGGAACATGCTTAAACAGAGACCAAAATGGACAAAATTTATCGCAATATGATCGTGATAGTATCATCTTCAATTTGTGATTAAAATAAAGACTCGAAACATCATGATTCGTGGCGAAACGGTGGTTAAAGAATCACAAGTTTATGGAACTTGGTTGAATTTAGTGTTCTTCCTTAAAACTTTGTTCCAAGACGATCAATGGGTATCAAAACGTGCCTAACTATCCAAGCATCAATTCTACGCTATTTGATCGCTCGAAATGCCACCGCAAACATCCGAAAAAGCTCTCAAGGCCTAGCAATGGCAAGAGGCCCCTTATAGATGAATGATTTTGTTATTTGTTGAAAAGTGCTTAGGAGTATTTTGGTTATTAATTCTAAAAACGGGATTATTAGTTTAATTCATTAAATGTGTACTAGTGTTCGCAAAATCTAGTCGGATTGGTTAACCGGACATGGGGCTGGGAGCGGTTTGAACCGGAACCAGACTAACCGAGGCGATTAACAGGACTAACTGGTCAAGTAGATTTTTTTTTAAAAAAAAAGGATAAAAAACTCCCAAAAAAATAAAAACAAAAATGAGAAATACTTAGATTAAGTGTATAATATCTTATTACATATATTTACCTTACAAAAAAATTTTGAAACAACTTTTTATAAATTAATATTTGAATATTATAGTCCTGTACATGAAAATATCTTAGGATATTTTTTGAAGATATTTTTGACATGTAACATCTTCTTCCAGGAATTAACATATTCATTCCAAACCTTACATGAAAACTTTCTAGTTTCTTTTGTAAAAAAATCGATCACATTAAGAATGATAGTTTATGCACTTTTTGGCAAATAACAAAAGTAGCTTGATGCTATTAAATCAAATAAAAACGCCAACTAATTAAGACAAGAAATAAAAAGGACCTCTTCCATATAGTTAGATAAAGCATAATTCATGCAATACTTTTTTTATGAAGTTAAATAAGGCATACTTCACAAAAAAGTACATCTCATGATATGCAACAATAGTTGTTCTTATATGTTCTTATATGTATCTACCATATCCATATCAGTGTGTTGTGCATCGATTTTATCAAAAAATAAGAACACCAGAACAAATAATTTGATCAAAAAATAATTTTATTAAGCAAAATAGAAAAACACTTCCCATATTTATCATAAAACATAATTTTATTAAAAAGGCATAATTTTATCAAAAAAAAATTTTACTAAGAAAAATGGAAAACGACTTCCCATATTCAACATAAAACATAATTTTATTAGAAAACCATAATTTTATCAAAAAAACCAATTTTGTTAAGAAAAATAGAAAAATAGTTACCATATTCATCAAACAACATCATTTTTTATTAAAAAACATATTTTTATGTAAAAGATCATTTTATTAAGCAATAAAAAAAAACTTCACATATTTATAAAGAAAACATAATTTTACTAAGTAAAATGAATTTTTTTTTTAGAAAAATCAATTTCTCAAAATGTGAGGGATGATTTGAAATTATGATCACCTTTGTAAAACTCTCTCTCTCTCTCTCTCTCTCTCTCTCTCTCTCTCTCTCTCTCTCTCTCTCTCTCTCTCTCTCTCTCTCTCTCTCTCTCTCTCTCTCTCTCTCTCTCTCTCTCTCTCTCTCTCTCTCTCTGGAATCGGGCCAGATCGGGATCGGCTAGTGACCGATCCCGAGTTAGTCAGACGATTTTTAAAAAATCAGCTGATCTTTTAAAGACTCTTTCCATAACATTCCAAAAACCTTGATAGAAATTGAAAAAAAACGGAAAAGGAGAAGAACCAAGCACATACAAGACAAATGGTGTAGTGTTTCATTGAACATAAGACAACCAAAATTTTTACATGCACTTAAAAAAATAAAATGTCTCATTTTCATCATTACAAATATAACTATATCATGCACTTAAAAAAACATAATTAAAAAAAATTGAGCAACATTATCATGCACTTATCAAAAAGAAGAATCAATTTCATCAAAAAAATAATTTTATGAAAAAGATTAATTTTATTAAAAAAAATAGAAAAACAGTTCCCATATTCATCAAAAAAAGTAATTTTATTAAAAATCATAACTCTATTAAAAATAATGTTATTAAGCAAAATAGAAAAACACTTCCCATATTCATCAAAAAATGTAATTATATTAAAAAATCATAATTCTATTAAAAATAATTTTATTATGAAAATTAGAAAAACATTTCCCATATTCATCAAAAAAATATAGTTCGATTAAACAAAATATTTTTTTTAGAAAAATCAATTTTTTAAAAACACCAAAAATCAAGCAACATTTCGAGCAAGAAACAATCCTCAATGTTTGGATAATCGAATAAAGAAACACACATGCATTGTAAAAGATTCGATCATCTTTCAAACGCACCAAATCTCCTAAAAAAATATTTGTTATTTTAATTTAATTGAAAAAAAGGCAAAAATTTCAAGTCGATGAAATTTTCATGATATGGTGCAACAAAAAAATTCATATAAAGCATTTAATCAATCATAAATAGACATACCTATTTTATTTGAGAGATCAAGCATTGATCATAAAAATTCACAACTCAATTTAATAAAAAACGACCTATAAATAGATAAAAAAATATGTGCTTTTTGATCGAATACAAGTTCTTTGACCAGTATCATTTCGGGCCAAAATCAACCCATAATATTTGGATTTTTGAAAAAAATGAAACAGAAATTTGATGAATAGTTCAATTATCTATCAAAACCACCAAATTTCTTCAAGAACCATTAGGTATTGAAGAAATTATTGAAATAATGGTGAAAATTTTCAAAAACCTAAAAAATCCGCCATTTCGATCCAAGAAACTCTCTTTTTGTTCAATGTTTCAACCCCAATTTCTTGTTTTGTAGATTATAGATAGTGATTTACAACAATAAATAAATCATGAAAAAGAACAAAAAAAATGCACGAAAACAGATAAAAAAAGTGAAAATTTGGATTCAAGAATGCTTGCTACAAATAACGGCCTTGATTTCAAAATAACGGCTGTAACGGGTACATTACCAGTATTTTGTAAAAGTGGTCGTTATATCGTCTAACAGGTCCGGTTAACATAAAACCGGCTAGTTTTGCTTAAAAACTATCGGTTCGACCTCTAACTAGCCAGTTTTGGGCCGGAAAGTTATACCCTAGGCTACTAGTACCCCTAAACTTGCCATAACCGGAGTCGGAACCATGGCGGTTCCAATCTAACCGACCGATTCCAGTTCAAACTAGCTGGTTTTGCAGACAATGATGTGTATTTTTTTACAATTCTAGTTGTTTTTTAGCAATCCACCCTTGTTTTGGGGTTGCTCTATATAAGGAACTTAAGTCATTTGTAACCCTCTCTTGAAAACTCTTGAGAATTTTGGAAATTAATGAGAAGAGCTTGAGAGCTTAGGCTTGCTCTTTTGCATTGATTCTGAATTCAAGACTCAAGGTGAGAGGAGAGAGAAACAATTTTTAGAGAGAGAAAATACCTTTAGGAACCGTTCGCTCCATAGAACCCCAAAATTTTAACTTCCCTAGGACTCTCAACTCCCAATCCTACTCGCTACACTCCAGCTCCCATACACCCTAGGACTTCCAACCCCCAATCCTACTCCATACACCCTATACCCTACCTTAGTTTTCCCATACCCTACCCGCTCCAAACACCATAGTGCTCTATATACCATAGCTTATCCCATACTCCTTTGGCTTTCTTACACCCTACCTTATCCCATATACCTTAGCTATACCAATACACCATAACACCTATATATCTTGAACATCCCATGCATACTAACCTAGCCTATGAACCATAGCTTTCATACACCATACCTCACCCTAACCCACCTAAACCATAAACCTAGATCTTAGACCCTAGCCTTGACCCACAAGGACCAAGGCTTCTCTATCAGTGCATGTAAAGGGACCAATGAAGGTGCACTTAGGCTCAAGCCCATTATAGGTCCACTCTCTCTCCTCTCTTTTCTCTTTATTTCTCTCTCTTCTTTCTTTCTTTCTCTCTCTTATCCTCTCTCTTTTTCACCTCTCTCTTCCACTCGGACCCACGGCAAGTTCGAGTCCTCTCCCTCTCTCTACCTCTCTCTCCCTCTCTCCTCCCCCTCTCTCTCTCTGCTCGGACCTAGGGTGGGTTCGAACCTCCCCTCTGCCCTCTCTCCCTTTTTCACTCTTTCTTTTCTCTCTCTCTCTCTCTATCTTTCTCTCATTAAAAAGTGCACGGACCCGCACCTAGGACAGGCCCCGCTCATCCCTCTTTTCTTTCCTTCCTCGCTCACCCTCTCTCTCGTCTAGCATCCCATTCCCTCACCATAGATGGTTCCAGCTCTTTCTTCCCTCTCTTTTATTCTCTCTCACTCTCTCACCTCGTCCAAAGCCTGGACCTCTACCTAAGGTGGGTCCAGTTCTTTCTCTCCTCTCTCTCATCCCTTCTCACTCTCCCACCTTGCCTAAAACCCAGACTCGCACCTAAGGTGGGTCCAGCCCTTCTTCTCTTCTCTCTCAACTTTCGTCTCACCAGAAGTTTGGACCCGCACCATAGGCGGGTCCATCTTCTTTAATCCCTTTTAACTCTTTTCTCTCTCACTCTAATACTTCTCTATCTCTCACTCATATCTTCATCTCCCATTTACTCATCTCATTTTATTTTTATTTTATCATTTATTTATTTATCTCTTTACTCAATGCTTCTTTCATCCTTGAGCACTCGATTTGGGGTCTTCTTCAGATAATGTCCTAAGGCTCTAACTCTCTAATTGCAACTCTAACCACAACTCACATAGTGTTGTTGAGTAGTAAGAGACATTGATTCTCTTGCTCTCGATCACTCGGGTTGAGATCATCCTAAGCTAGCTTTTCTTAGAGTTCTAACCCTTACACTACTCTAACTATTGAATCACACAATGTTCGAGTTGTGAGAGATTTTCATCTCTTTTACTCTCTTCTCTTCTTTTCATGTATTACTTATAAGGTTCTTTGGGTTAGTGACATAGTTACTGGCTCAATCCTATAACTCCACTTTCCAAATTTTTCGGGCACTAAGGCTTCAAGTTTGGTGTTTTTCCTTGTCTTCAGTAATACCTCTTAGGAGAGGTTATGCTGAGAGGCTGTCTAATTTTCGGGTCATCCATTCACTTCTTTTACTTCATCTTCTTCTTCTTCTTCTCATCTCTAAACTAAGCTTTTATCAATTTACTATTTTTTTTTTCTTTCTTCTCTTTCTTACTCATCTCTCCTATCACTCTACCCCCAAAACATCATAAGTGGATTCCATTACCAGTCTTTTTGTGAGACTCTAGGTGAGGTGTTGATTTCAGAGGGGAGGCGAATTCAAACCACACTGTTAGACAACCAGAGGGCTTTCATCATTGATTTAAGAAGGTAGTAGCCCAAGCGTATCCCACAAACTCAACCACGGTGTGGTAGGTGTTCGAGTCCACCTCCTTATCACTTTAAAATCCTCTCAACGTTAGAAATACCTATTCGTACATGGCACGCAAGGCGTACACGCACTCGCGAGGTCAAGTGGTTCATCGAGCCCATAACCCCAAGGTAGCTCGAGCGAGGTAAATCCAGGCCCGACCACATAGATGTGGGATTAAATTTCAATATTGACCATACATTGTAAGAAATACATTATATAGGTAGTAGCAAGAAAATTTTATTCAAACATATACATTACTCGAACTAAATCATGGTAATAAATATTGAGAAATTAAACATGCAGATTTGTATTTTCCCAACATCAACTTTACTAAACAAGAGAAAGTAAAAGCACCACAGTTTACCAAACAGGGTTCCCAGCTGTCAGGTTACCAAAGTTCATTATCTCTTAGATTTTAGAAACATTGGCAGCAGGGAAAATTACACAGAAAGTTATCTAACGTGCCCTTAGATTCTTTATCTTTCCCAATAATGCATGGTATCCTCAATATAGATGCCATCACTGAATGAGAATTTCTATCTCAAGCTGTATATTTGAATGGAAAAATTATAGAGACACCCCCAGACCATACTTTCTAGGCATGCCTCATCATAATACTCTTTAAACCACACCATTAACCTTAATATTATTTATTTTTGTGTCCAACTCCCAAATAAAAAAGTAGCCTTTTTAATAAACAAATACCCCATATGTATTTAAGATAAAGAGAGAAACTATCTCAAAAAAATTTAAAGAGACAACCTATCTCAAAAAAATTTAGAGAGAGAAATTATCTCAAATTTAAAATTTTAGACAAAGACTATTTCAAAATCTGTAGAGAGAGAAATTATCTCAAATAGAGAAAAACTATCTCAAATTTCAAATATTAGAGAGAGAATTTTAGATAATTTCTCTCTTCTAAAAAGTTGAAATCGTTTTTCTCTAAAACTTGAAATTTGAGATAGTTTCTCTTTAAAACTTAAAATTTGAGATATTTTCTTAATTTAGAATTTGTGAAATAGCTTCTCTCTCTAAAATTTTAAATTTGAGATAGTTTCCTTTGCTAAGTTTTTTTAGATAGTTTCTCCTTCGAAAATTTTAAATTGCAAGTCTTTAGATTGGGAAAATATTTTAATACATAGGGTATTTTCATCTTAAAAAAGCTTTTTATTACTTTAGGGTAGATGTAAAAATCAATAGTACTTGGGGTGAATGGTATGGTTTGATAACTATCCGGGTGGAGAAAGTATAGTCTAGAGGGGTATCTATAATTTTTTTTATTTAAAATTAACCTTAGGTAATACTAAACAAAAGAACCCATTTAAAATAGGCATTAATTTTTAAAGGAGAGTATATGGTAAGTGAGATACCTTAGATCCTTTGTCTTTCCCAAAGTGCATGTACACCATATATAGGTGCTACCATTAATCGATATTTTCTTTGATATTTAAAAGGAAAAAGTTTATATGAGGATGCAACTTTATAATATAGAACTACAGATGTACCTAAAAAATCCATCGTAAGGGGTAGTTGTAATGTTGAAAAACCTTTTGATTGATCATCTCAACATCGAGATGTATGGCCATGAAAAAAAAAGATTTTAAGTCTCAGAAATAGTGCATTTTACAACATATTATCTACAATGTCCATTTTCAAGATTTTCATATATTTATAAATCTACTTGATTTTAACCATTTTAAAAATTAAAAATTTTATAAGTAGATATAAAAATAGATTTTGAGATAATCCGAAAAACATTTTATATCAAAATTATATACCATGAGTACACTTTACCTCTACAGGTACGAATGCATCTGTATGCCAACTGCACCCTATTTAAAATGGCCTTAGGTAACTCTAAACAAAGACATTAATTTTAAAGAGATTGTATACTATGAGAAGATTTTTGTGGTTTATAGTTACTAAGATAAGATTAGGTACCAAACTCGTAAGGGATCTTATCTAATCAAAATGGGAAATTAAATATACTTAGAAAAGGAAAAGTATACAATGGCACCATTTATTTATGGTACAAGGTCGTGACAATTAATCTTGACCATTAGATGTGAAAGTAGATGGCTGCATTTATTCTATTGGACAATGTCAAACTTCAAAATAAATTTTCTCGAAATTTGTGACCACTCAAGCTATTAGATTTCACATCGAGTGGTTGCAAAGAATTATGAATTTCTTGTATCAAAAGGAAATTGTCTTATTATACACAATCTCTTTAGAAAAGTACTTATTAATTTTGTTTAGTTGGTCAAACCGGTCAAGATCGGATAACCAACTCATTAAATACTAATTTTGACATCTTTTTTTATCAAAATAAATTATGTGCTAGACTAAACCAACTAAGACACCAGCAGGCCATCCCACCGGTTAAACCAAGTGGCCTCGTATGGTCTTGGTAAATATGATATTATCCTATTGGAAAAACAAATAATCTCACTTAGTACTTCCTCTTCTAGAATTTTCTTATACGAGAGGTCCATTTATGGAGGCCATGAAATTAGATAAGTACAAGGAAGACTTGTGGAGTCACGCATGGGTAGACACCACCTCGAATTCTCCGTAATTTCCTATATTGGAAGCCATTAATTCATATTTTCCTACTACATTTAAATTACCCTTGGGTAACACTAAACAAAAGAATCTTCCTCAATTAGACAGTAATCCCTACATTTATATGGTGTCACTTTAAAAGTTAAGAGTCTTATCTTATACTTCCTCTATTAGATATTAAATTAAATTGGATAAGTACAAACACGACAGGTCGGCTCACGCATGACTAGCACAATACTTTGGATTCTCTTTTTTGCTGGCATACTCTATATTGGAAAAAGTTTATATAAGGATGCAACCATATAATGTAGAACTACCGATGAACCGAAAAAATCCATCGGAAAAGATCATTTTAATATTGAAAAACCTTTTGATTGATCATCTCGACATCAAGATGTATAACCAAGAAAAATAAAAATATTTTAAGCCTCAAAAATATTGCATTTTACAATATATTATCTACACCGTCCACCTTCAAAATTTTTATATGTTTATAGATCTACTTGATTTTAACCATTTTTGAAATTTAAAATTTTATAATTAGATATAAAAATAGATTTTGAGATAATCCTAAGAACATTTTACATCAAAATTATATTCTATGATAAAATTTGAAGGTGCACCTTACCTCTACAGCTACGGATGCATTCGTATGCCAACTGCACCCCTTAATATTAGGAGCCACTATTTACTTCACATTTTCTATCTCAAGTCAGTACATTTAAATATTTTAATTATTTTTTGCTTTTATGTTAAGCAAAGCACTCTCAAACTTGTGCTTCGCAAGAGCAAAAGCCCTCAACAAGGAGTGCTTTTATGTTGCTACGTCTTGTCAAAACCCACGTTTGAAAGGGTGGGTTTTCTAAGTCTTGTCAAAGGCCTCATTCAAGAG